>NW_024424008.1:5454509-5489708 GCF_017311325.1 Ursus maritimus
TCCCACAGCTGTTGCCACTTCTCAGGGGTTTGGTTCAATTTATGCTCCAATCTTTCAATTTCCTGCGAAGTAATTAAAAGGAGTTTTCTGACATTAAGTATTTCACAGAAATCAGAATGTGCCCCAGAGCCAAATCTCCTCTGTGCTGGGCCCGGTGAGCATCATGGCCAGAAGGCAGCTGAAGTCAGTGGCCTCACAGGTCTCCCAAGCCAGCAACGGTGGTGGGAGCTCTCGCTGGTGTGACGCACTGAGGCAAAGGTGATTTTTTTGCATCTGAAATCAGGCCTTTTTGTACAGAATCACTTAAATAAAGAGAAAACATGTATCCCAAACACCTTCACATTGGCCACCCTGCAGGAAATCTGACGGCCACAGCAAAAGGTCAAGCACTGGGCGGGTGTCCAAACCCAAATAGCTGAGGTAGAGGTCTGTCCTTGAGAGGAACCCCAACTCTGATGATTTAAAACCAGATGTGGAAAGAATGAACCAAGAAATGCCCGAGGAATGGCGTTCCCTTTGGAGAGCGAGGCCGGAGGGCAGAGCAGCTGCCTCTGTGACCGCGTCTCCGCTGCAGCTACGTGTCCCTCCCGGTCCGAAGAACGGACGAACACGCTTCAGGAACTCTTTGGCCCAGGTCAGGGCTCAAACGCTTTCCTCGGGGCTGCTGCTCTCATCAGGGTGGCTACTGCTGGGACGGTTTCACTCCAGAATATTCCCTGGAGAAGACGGTTGGCAGTACTCCCATGAGGCCATCAACTGCCCACACTTCTGACCAGAGGAAGTCAAGCACCCACGAAAGCCATAACCTGGGCCTGACTCAGGCTGCTGGGCAGCTTAAACAGCTGGGAAGCTGCAAATTGCTCCATTTGCTTGATTGCTTCCTCATAATGCCGGAAAACTTACTTTTTTTGACTCTTTTCCAGTACTTGAGCCTGGTCCCCTGCTGCTGCTGGGGAGCAAATTTGGTTTCCTCATCCTTCTGGGGTGCCACATATAACACTGGCCCAGAGTGAGGACAGCCACGTCTAGAGGTTTGCAAACCACTTTTAACTTAGCCTGGTTCCTGAGGCCTCGGGTGCCCTGCGTGCCTGTCCCCGTAGGCCTGACTTACACCGAAAAGGCTGGTGAGTGCACCGGGCTGAGCACAGCTGACGTCATCATAGCATGGCCACACCGTTCTCCTCTGGCTCTGGGGCCCAGCTCCTCCGGCCACTTCAGAGTCCTCGGAGGGGAACTGCTTGGGGGTCAGCATCATCCAGTCATATGAAGGCCCTGTGGAAAGGGTCTCCTCTACGTAGTAATCCCACTTCTTGAGGCTGGAAACATTTACATTGGGCTTCAGGGCCTGTTCAAAGAGAATTCTGAAATAGAGTTTCATCTTGACCTCAAGGTACCTCAAGTTTACAGGCAGGCCGGCCCCCAACATTTGCAGGGTCCAGGGCAAGAGCATGAATGGATGTTCAAATACCGTATGTCTAAATATTTAAATGTTATACATCAAGATAAACTATTAAATAAAATATGTTTCTCCTCCTACCCTGATAAATGTAACTTCCTATTGACCTGGAAGACCAGGCTCAAAATGAGATCTCTTCGACTCCTTGGAATTCTACACCAGAAAGTGGTGGCACTGGGGAAGCTGGTCGCATCTCCCAGTCCTTGGCCTAAGTCTCTGCTCCTCTCACTTTGGCTCTGTCCTATATTCTGAGGGTCTTTTATGAATGTGTACATACACCCCAGCCCACGAAGCTTAGCTCTGTTACCCCCTGCAAACAGCTACTACTTGGGCACCCTTGGAGCTGAGGGGCACATGCACTGGCTTGGGAGATAGACTGGAAGTAGTCTTGCGAGTAACTTAGATCTGGGTTAGAAATTTTGGGGTACCAGAGCATGGTTTAGATAAAGAAGGGGTATCTAAACACATACACTCGGTTTCTTGTGCTCTGCACACTATGAGGAAGGGGTTGCTGGAGAAAGGCCAGAGTGGGGTCCTAATGTATGGAGCCAAGGACGGGGCCTTCTTGCCCCTGAGGAAGGTGGTAGTCCCATCCCAGAGCTTACTTCATGTAGACGTGCATCACAGAGCATGGGTGCCCTGAGATGTCATGCTTCTTGGGCTGGGCTCCAAACATCCCTGCTTCCATGGCTTTGGTATAAATGGACTTAAAGAAATCTTTCCTAAAGTATTTTAGATTTTTTTTCAGCTTAGATAACCAGATGAGGTTTCACGTTTTGTTTGGTCTTTCATCCTGTGGAAAGTTGCCTTGCTTTGACTTTCTTTAAGTTACCCCTTCTAGATTTGGGGGTCCAGCTCCTAATCTTTGTGGTCAAGAATATGATGAATAGTCTCCATTCTATCATAACCCAAACGCATGGTATATCAAACTTTCAAACAGCTTCCGGTATTTTAAATAGCTTCCTAGTCCAACGTTTAGAAAAAAACGGCTTACATATACTTAAAAGTAAGGAAAACTTTAACACTAAATATTCAGAAAATGAAACATAAATACTTTCTTACTGTACCTCTATTTCCACTGGTGAATATAAATAATTAAAGAAAATGGGACTCCTCTTGTGCATTCTATCAATACACTCCCAAATACAAATTCCTTTTTTGGCATGCTTGTCTCCTTTATCATCAAACAAAGTTCCTGTAAATCCAAAAAAAAAAAAAAAAAAAAAATCAATAAAACAAAAATCAAATAAATCAACTTCTGCCTAAAACTATGATGCATGTAGCAGATGAAAAGTGAACTCTACCGTATGGCTCTCAAAACAGCAACGTACGTGCAGAAACCGTAGGAGGTATAACTGCAAAGCTAAGGACAGGAATGAACCTCACAGCTACAGGGAAACAAACCCAAATGGAAGGAAAACATCTGATAAGTATTCAGCATCATGACCTTCTTCTAATCCACACCTACATGTATATCTGGGCTCACAGAGCTCCACGCCAGGAGTCATTCTACACATTGTTCAGGAGAAAAGGGAAGGACTTCAAGTCGATGTCATGAAGCTCAGTTAAAAACATAATTTTAGGTTCTTTTTCCAGTCGTCAGCTGTTCATTAGGAAGCCATGTAAAGTTTCTTCTTGTTTAGTAGTTTATATATACTGCAAATCATGGTCATGGAGACTTTGGATGATAGAAGGTTGTGGTCTGTATCTCTGGGTGACTTAACAAAAGCCAAATGCAGACGGGGGCTGCGTCAAGCCTTTTCTGACCCTATCCTTGTACCTATGGAACAGTCAATCTGCCACTCACACGAGCTCACTTTGGTTTTAGCAGAGAAGACGTGTAAGGGTAAGGAAGGAGGCTATTTCTTCAGAGGCCCAGGAAGGTGCCTCTCTTGGCAGTGCTGTCTTGCTTTGAGTGAGATGACTCAGTCAAGAGTCAACAAGCGTTTTACCAGTTGGTCAGAAAAGAATGTTTCAAGCCCAAGGCTGCACAAAATCCTACAAGAGGCCCCCAAGACTAATTATTGTTTCTTGTCTACCTTTTAGCTGCAGGGTCCAGGGTAGTAGTTCTCAACCCTGGCCACACATCAGAAAAATCAAGGGCTTTAAAAAATCCCAGTGCTTAGGTCTTGCCTCAGACCAGTTAAATCAGAATCTCTGAGGATGGGTCCCAGATACTAGGTCATTTTAAAAGTTCTCCAAGTGACTCCAGTGTCCAGCGTAACCCGTTCTCCTTCATGTCTTCTCAACACACAGTGCTTAAGAAATTAAAGTTTCTGATTATGATGTGTGGAAGTACAATTCTATGAGTCAATGAGGGTCTGCAGTGTAAGAAAGAACCAGTGCTGTCTCCTTTACCAAAGTATGAAATATCATACTAGACCGTTTAATAAACCAGAAAACAACATTTTCTGATTTCGCATTTTAAACTGAGAACATCAGTAAATATTTTCAGCCACTAGAAGAGTTCTCTTTATGAATATCCAGGTAAATACATTGAAAATAGCGGGGTTTTTTCCCCTTTATTGTCTTCTTAACAAGATCCTGTGGGAAATGTTTTCACAGGGCCTGACTTTAAAAATCTACTCTTTATAAGTATTACTGCTATTAAAAATTATAATAATGATAGGGATGTCTAAAATTCAATGAGTGATTATTAAAAGCTAGAAACTGTGCTAAGAAATTTACAAATATTTCCTCACGTGATCATCATGGCCAAAGGGGTAGGTGCTATTATTGTCCTCATTTTAGAGATGAGGACACTGAGGAAACTCAGAGAGGCACCTAACTTGTCCAAAGGGCTCAGCTGGTACTGGGAATGCTGGACTTGAACCCTGGTCTATTTGCTCCGGAGCCCATGGCCTTTCCTGCTATTCAAACTGCATCCAAGGGCAGGTGCTTTTCCTACCAGAGTGAGTGCACCAGGGATGGAAAAACTAAGTCAAATGTTTCTCTTCAAACAGTGATACCACTTTGAGATGTTAAAATAGTAAGCTGATTTCACCTTTCTACCGCGCTCCAGGGGTGACCACATGCAGTCCCTAAGAGTTAGCACAGCACATAATGGGAGAATGTGGGCACTCCTTCATAGCTATTCTACTCTTATAGTTAAGGGTAAAACCCTAAAATGGCCTTGCTACATTTGGGGGTAGTACGTTATTAGAGTTTTTAATTAAAAACACACAAAACTAACAAAAAAGATGGAACAAGGGAGTGCAAACACATACCATGCTCTAATCTTTCATAGTCTGAATCCAGGAGAAATGTTTTAAAGCGATTAGACACATAGTGGAAAGCCAAGAACTTTAAGTAATAGAGATTGAATTCAAACTCCGTTGGATATTGGTTGTGAACCTGAAACACACAAGACAAAGGAAAGAGTAAGAATCAAACTTAACACAAACTGGACGCCATGCCACTGAACGGTGACCTGCAATATGCAGGAGACCACGTGGTCGGTCAGGCCACTGAACCGCTACCGTGAGGGGAGGTGGGAAGGGAACCAGCCTTTGTGAGCACCTACTACATGCCAGACACCAGGCTCGGGTTTTTTACAAACCTAATTTCACTTCATCTCCATAACAACATTGCCAGATAGGCATTGTTCTCTCTTGGCTTTATTGAGATATGACTGACATATAACATGGTCAATTTAAGGTATACGACACGGTGATTTGGAACACAGGATCTATTATGAAATGATTACCACAATAGGGTTAGTTAGCACCTCTATCGCCTCACCCAATTAGCTTCTTTCTTAGTGAGAACATTTAAGATCCAAGTCTCTTCGCGACTTCCAAGTATATAATACCGTATTGTTAACTGCAGTCATCATGCTGTACGTCGGGTTCCCAGAACTTATTACTCTTATAACTGGAAGTTCGTACCCCTTGGCCAGTATCTCCACATTTCCTGCAACCCCCAGCCTCTGGCAACCACCATTCTACTGTCCCTGAGTTTGGCTCTTTTAGATTCCACATATAAATGAGATCATACTGAACTTATTCTTCTCTGAATTATTTCGCTGAGCATAATGCCCTCAAGGTCCAGCCACGTTGTTGCAAATAGCAAGATTTCCTTTTTTTCCCCTCGTGGCCGAATAGTATTCCATTGTTTACATATATCACATTTTCTTTGTCCGTTCATCTGTAGACGGACACGTAGGTTGTTTCCATATGTTGGCCAGTGGGAATAATGCTGCAGTGAATACACAGGAGTACAGCGATCTCTTTGAGATCCCAAATTCACTCCCTTGGAAAAATACCCCGAAGTGGGATTGCTGGATCATAAGGTCATTCTCTTTTTAATTTTTTGAGGAACTACTTTTCCACAGTGGCTACACCAATCTACATTCCCACCCGCTATGCACAAGGGCTCCCTTTCTCTGTATCTTGACGACACTTGTTACCTCTTGTCTTCATAACACTAGCCAGCCTAATAGGTGTGTGGTGGTATCTCATGGTGGTTCTGATTATGCACGTCCCTGTTATTCGTGATGTTGAGTACCTTCTCATAATACTTACTGGCTGTCTGTATGTCTTTGGAAAAATCCCTATTCAGATTCTCTGAAGATAAGCATTATTATTCCCACGGCCCCCCTCCTTTAGAAAAGAAGCAGCTGAGGTTGAGTAAGATTAAGTAATTTCCCAAGGTCATTCGACAGTAACCAGTGAGATCAAATCTGAACCCAAGGTCTGTGCCTCATTCACTGCTTTATACTGTGCGAGGTACTCGACAGACATACATTATCGTAAGTCATAACCTGCTTTTCAGGCATTGTGCTGTAATAGTCTGTAATGAAACAAGAAAAGTTGTACAGAGAAGTCTGGCAGTGGAAGACATGAGAAGAGGAGGTAGTGGTTTGGGGGACAGCAAGAGATCTTCTCAGGACAAAAAAGAAACACGTGGCTGTCTGGAGACAACGCAGGAGAAGCCAGTAGAGAGAGAACAACCTGTGGCAAAAGAGCTGATAACTAGGAGAGCAAGGCCCAGGGAAAGCAAGAATGAATGCAGCCAAGGGCTCAGATAGAGGCAACAGCTTTGGAAATGAGGAGGGATAGAAGAGTAGATGAGAAAAAAGAGATGCTCAAGTGCCAAGGGAAGGGGGAGGAGCTTATGCCTTTTAACTTAATTTGTCCTCATTAAGTTAGGCAGTGAGGTCACTGGACGTGGGACTCAGGATGAAGGCATGATATGGGAGAGAGGGAGCAAGGCAGAGCTTGGAACAGTCACTGAGCCATAGCGTACTTTAGACAAGCGGTATGCAGACTCGATGGAGTCATCTCATGTTGGCAGAAGGTCGGCTGACGACCTTGCGACACTCCAATCCACCTAGCAATCTCACCTCTTATTGCTCAATCTCTCATGACCATTAGAGAATTTTGTTTGGTTGAGATAAGTTCCAATCGTAATTATATTTGCTTAAAAGCTGTTTCAAATGAACATGTTAGGCAAGCTGTCTAGAAGCCAGCTTTTCTCTCCATGTTTAATTTGGCAATGTAGGCCCACATTTGGTCAGCCAAAGTGAGGAGACGTGTGTAATATGTTGATGTTACAGCCTAATAGATCAGTGAGAATTTAAAGTCATGATCTGGATATCACTGATTTATCAAAGTTTATCATCTGGTTAGAAATCTAGTTTTCTGTGATTAAAGGTTTTTTTTCTCCCCATAACATTTTCTTATTGGCTTTTTAAATGAACTAAAATTTTAGCTCATAAGTAATATAAAACAAAGTGGACTTTAGGAAAACACATTAAAAGAGAGTGTGCGTCTGATTCAATGGGCTTGTATACTGTGGAGCTGCTTTCCTGCTCTCAGCCACTTCCTGCTGCATCGGATCCGTAAGACAGGAGAGCTTCCCATGGGACAGCTGTGACACGGCCCTGAGGAGCGAGGTAGTGTGCCCTATTCCAGGGCTTTAGAGCTGCACGCTCTCTAGTCCGAGCTCCTGGCTCGGAATCAAAGGCACCACCCCAATTGCCAGTGTGCACATGATAGAGAGGGGGTGACTCAGATTGTGGGTGGTAGGACAGAAGGAGACAGGCCCAGGATGGAATTTGGTTCCCTTCCACCTGAGAGTCTCAGGGAGGAGGAATCTGCAACGGGCTCAAGGAGAGTGAGCTCCAAGAACAGAACAACTTTGCCCCAACAGACATTGGAATAAACCTTGTTAGTCACAGGGGAAGAAGAGTTCAGGGCTATTTCTACGGACCCAGCCCATAACAGGTTCTAGAAACTTAGAAAAACTTTTATTAAACGAAGCTCCAAATAACAAAGCCGTTCTCTCAATGGCTGTTCTCCATTGGAACCACTGCCTCATACATATCTGTGTCTTTCCTTGATTATTCTGATACTTAATATGCTTAAGTATATAATTTTGAAGACCCACTTATGAGGTAAAGGAGAATGGAAATGATAATGAATATGACCTTAAGTTGAACTTACAGGCATTTCAGGGAGATCATAGGCTAGGACTAAAAGCAAAACTCCTCTATGAGTGGAAAAATACTTTCACAGCCCACTGTACTGAGTGACTGGCCTCACCACAAATCCGGGACCCTGCAATTATGTCAGAAAGGTTAGACACTTCTCAAGGCCCCTGGCACTCACCCTGCTTGAACTGGAACTGATGCTCAGAGAGCACCGTGGTGTCAGTGCCTGGGGCACTGTCGTGTGTCTGTCTGCACGCCACGAGGGCACCTGCCCACGCTAACTGCTGGAGGTTGAAAACCAATCTGCCCCCAAATGGGTTAATTATCAGGTCTACTGGAAGTAGAAAAAGATATAGAGGAATGTTTTTTTTTTTTTTTAAAACTCTTTAGCCACAGCTTAAGAAACAAGCATGTGAGGATTTCTTCCATGGAAAAAAAAAATCAGATTGACCTGAATGCTGGGTTGATTAATACGTAGATAGCCACATTTGCAATCTGACATTAAGAAACACGGGGAAAATGTCTATTTAGATCTCCATTTTTAATTTTTTTTATCATGGAGTTGTAGGAGTTGTTTATATACTGTGGATATGAACCCCTTATCAGATAGAGGGTTCGCAGATATCATCCCCCATTCAGTAGGTTGCCCTCTCATTCTGATGTTTCCTTCACTGTGGAGAGGCTCTTTGGCTTGATGTACTCCCATTTGTTTATTTTTGCTTTGGCTTCCCTTGCCTTTGCAGTCTTCTAGGAATTTTATAGTTTTAGGCCTTACAGTCAAGTCTTTAATCCACTTTGAGTTAATTTCTGTGTATGGTGTAAGACAGTGGTCTAGTTTCATTCTTTTGCGTGGAGCTGTCCAGTTTTCCATTTGTTGAAGACTGCCCTTTCTCCATTTTATGTTCTTGGCTCCTTTGTTGTAAATTAATTGTCCGTATATGTGTGGGTTTATTTCTGGGCTCTCAATTCTGTTTTCTGAAATGTCTTTTTACCATAATGAGAAACAAAGACCTGATTGTATTTGCATGACAAAATCTGGTGCTTAGATTTCCAGTAAAAAAGAAAAATTATACTTTCTCCATTTAGTCCTATCTCTCAGGGACTCAGTTTGTCTAGTTCATTGGCTTTTTTTCCTCCTTGTCAATGGGACACCTAGATTCTTCTGCTGTAAAATACCACAGTGGTCTCCAAAAAGTACAATCCACACGCTTCCTTCCTCTTCTGTTAAGTATTGTTTTATCCTTTTATTTTATTTAAGTTTTCATTTTTATTTTACTTTTATTTTTTAAAAGATTTTATTTATTTATTTTTGCACAGAGAGGGAGCACATGCACCAAAGCAGTGGAAGTGGTGGGGGTTTTGGGGAGGGGCAGAGGGAGAGGGAGAAGCAGACTCCCCACTGATCAGGGAGCCTGACACGGGGCTTGATCCCAGGACCTGGAGATCATGACCTGAGCCAAAGGCAGATGCTAAACTGACTGAACCACACCCAGGTGCCCCAAGAATTCTTGAATCATTCTGGATATAAGCCCTTTAAGCAGATCCATAATTTGTCTTTCTATTTTATGAACAGTGATTTTTAAAGAACAAAAGTTTTAAATTTTGACAAGGTCTAATTTATGAATTTGTTCTTTTATAAATCATCCTTTTGGTGTTGAATGTAAGATACCCTTGCCTAACCCAAGGTCACAAAAATTTCTTCCTATTGTTTCTTCTAGGAGTTGTATAATTTTAGGTCTTACATTTAGGTCTATGATCCCTTTTGAATTAACTTTTATACTGGTGCTAGGTTTGGACCAAAGTTGTGTGTGTGTGTGTGTTGTTTGTTTCTTTGTTTTTTGTTTTTTTTGGTTTGTTTGTTTTTACATCTGGAAATCCAATTGTCTGGCACTATTTGTTGAAGACGACCCTATCTCTACCAATTGCTTTTGCACCTTCATTGAAAATCAGTTTTCCACATATCACATATAGTGTGGGACTATTTTTGGACTCTATTCTGGTCAATGGAATAGATTACACCAATTATACCAATTATCACACAGTACTGATTACTGTAGCTTTATAATAAAATCAGATAGTACTAGTCTTCCAATTTTGTTCTTTTTCCAAGTTGTTTTGGTTCTTCTAGATTCTTTGCATTTCCATATGGATTTTAAGGGGCGAAAGATTTATGCGATCTGAAGAGAAACCAGAGCGCTGCCATATGGATTTTAGAATGAGCTTGTCCATTTCTATAAAATAGCCTCCTGGCAGTTTGACTGTGATTGCACTGAATCTTTAGGTCAATCTGGGAGACTGACATTTCAAAAATACTGAATCCTCTGACTCATAAACAAGAGGTATTTCTTGATTTATTTAGGCCTTTAATTTCTCTCAGTAATGTTTTGTAGTTTTCAGTGTCCAGGTTTTTAACATTTTGTTAGATTTCTTTCATGTTTTTTGATACTATTGTAAAGATAATAATTTTTACATTTTCATTTTCCAAAAATTCATTGCTACTATGTGGAAATACTAGTGATTTTTGTATGTTGACCATGTATTCTGTAACCTCACTGAATTCACTTATTCTAGCTTTTTGTAGATTCCATAGACAACCATGTTGCATGTAAATAAAGGTGATTTCACTTCTTCTCTAATGGGGATGTCAATTTCTTGCCTTATTGCATGGCTACGGCCTTTATTTAGTACAATGTTGAATACAAGTGAAGTACATACGCATCTTGTTCCTGATCTTAGGGGCAAAGCATTTAGTCTTTCACTATTGAGTACGATGTTAGCTATAGGTTCTTAAAAAAATAGATACTATCTAGAGTTTGAGGAAGTTCCCTTCTATTCATGGTTTCCTGAACGTTTTTACAAGGAATAGATGCTATATTTTCTCAAATGGTTTTTTGCATCTATTGGGACGACCATATGATTTTTCTTTTTTAAATATTTTATTTATTTATTTGTGAGAGAGAGAGAAAGCGCACACAAGCAGGGGGAACAGCAGGCAGAGGGAGAAGCAGGCTCCCCTCTGAGCCAGGAACCAGATGCGGGACTTGATCCCAGGACCCTGGGATCATGACCTGAGCTGAAGGCAGACGCTTAACGGCTGAGCCACCCAGGCACCCCATGATTTTTCTTTTTTAAAAAGTTTCTTAATATTTTGATTGATTTAGAATGTGAAACCAACTGTGCATTCCTGGGATAAATGCCACTTGACCATGGCATATTATCTTTTAACTATATTGCTGGATTTGAAATTTTGTCTAGAAAATTTGAATGTGTGATCATCACAGATACTGATCTATAGTTTTGTTTTGTTGTCTTTGTCAGGCCAGGGTAATGATGGTCTCATAGAGTGAGGTATTCCCTTTGCTTCAATTTTCTGGAAGAGTTTTTGTAGAATTGCTATTATTTCTTCCTTAAATACTTGGCAGAATTAACGAGTGAAGCCACATGGGTCTGAAGTTTTCAGTGTGGAAAGATTTTAACTACAATTTCAATTTCCTTAAAAACACAGGCTTATTCAAATTATGTATTTCTTCCTGAGTGAGTGTGGTAGGTTGCGTCTTTCAAGGAATTTGCCCATTTCATCTATATTGTTGATTTTATTGGTGTAAAATGTTCATAATATTCCCTTATGGTCCTTTTAGTATCTGTAGAATCTGTAGTGATGTCATCTTTCTCATTTCTAATATTGGTATTTTTTGTCTTTCTTTGATCAGTCTGGCTAGAAGTTTATCAATTCTGTTGATCTTTTCAAAGAATAGCACTTGGTTTCATTATTTTTCTTTACTGTTGGCCACAAGATATTTGGGGCCTAAGGGCAAATCTGCTTCAAATAAATTTAGCCTCATTTTATTATGTAGAATTGGAAATGATAGGCATCTCAGCCTATAAATTAATTCTATATGAGCATTTCCCCAAATATGCTGATGAGTAGAGTTTCTAGGCCTTTCTCAGGCATCATCTGGATTCTGTTGTCCAAAATAATTTTATATTTATCTTGATGGAAGATAAAAATATACGGATTTAAAAGACGAAGCTATGTGAGGTATTTTAGTTTTGTTTTCCATTATGGAGTGAAACCTGCCAATTTCACTTATTTATAAGAAGAGAATCTGAAATGGAATTTGGAGAAACATGAATTTATAGGGTCTTATTTTTTGTCCATGTGTCATTAAGTACTTTATAAAATTTAAAGGCTCATAAAATAAGCTATGACTCAAATCCCAGGAAAGATCAATGTTTTTGGGAATAAAATATAGTGAGTTAACACTGGATTTTGCTTTCAAGAATTAGAAATGTTAAGCTACAAGAGACCCTATATAGAATGGTATTAACATTGGAAAAACTGTGGGTATGACAGACACACCCTAGAAAAATAGGTAACTGTTAGTTTTCATTATTTCAAGATAAAGATTTAATAAACATTATGTATGCAGTTTCTACTGGGCCAATCACTTGACATAAGATTTGCAATCCTTCTGATAGCTATCTATCTATTCATGTATCTTTCTAGAAACCAAAGTACAGAGAGGTTAAATAATTTGTTAAAGATCAAAAATTAGTAAGTAAGACTGCTATGTAAACTCAGATTTATCTTGTGGGCTCAAAATATAAAAACTTTAATGTAAAATTGCTTTGCTATAAAACAGCTTGGATTATGTCAATTTCTGCCAATTTTCAAATGCATGGGAAGCGGGAAGACACCAGAAACTTTGAATATTCCATTAACCCATTAGCTGCAGTTATTTTGCCGATATTAATGGATAAATTTCAGAGTAACCAAACCGTGTGAGGGCAGCTTAGCTCCTCACACATGTGCTCACAAGGAAAGTTCATATCTTCAAGAGGCAAACAGTTTTTCTTTTTGGAATAGGACCTAGCATAGTGCTGGCATATGGTAACGGTGAGGAGAACCTATCACACAGCCAGACCAGAGCGAGTCAATTTACAACATGAATAAACTTCAAAAGCAAAGTTATAACTGTTATTTATTTTTCTCAAAGTAGGAAATAATGAAAAAGTTCTAAGAAACAAAGATTTACTCTAATGTTGAAATAGAGGAGATGCTTTCCTATACTTCATGTTTTTGTTCATATTATACATATCTGTTCCCTTGGAATTATATTTTAAAAATAAATTTTAGGTAAAAATTTCATTTTTGTATTTTGGATGTATTTCTTTTTGAATTTGGTGCAACTATTTTCAGAAAAGGAAGCATCCTGTAATGATATCATTTGAACTAAGCCAATTTCTTTTAGAAGCAACAAAAAATCTGCCAGATGTTGCTATTATGAAACAGGGATCTAGCATTTATAATTCATCCGACACCTGGATATACTGGCGTAAACAATGGCTTTTTATATGATGAGGCAGTTCTAATTTAAGATTGGTGCTTCATCTGTTTTCTTTGTAACTCTATTAGTACTAATGGACAAGTCTAGGCAAATTTCCATAGCCTTTTGGTATTTAGCATGTTAGAAATGGTTAATAAGCAGTGAACACATTCCACCTGGGAGTTTCGCTTGCTGCTGCGTAATTCTGCACATTTTTTTTTTTAATGTTGTTGTGCCTGGCTCTGCTTTGTGCCCCTGAGAGTCTGAGGACAGCAGTAATTCGAATTGTCTGGCAAAAGTTGGAGTCATGTAAAGCACTAGTGTTCACTTGAAAGGTATTCAAAGAAGGCGTTTTCTAATGCCTAAAACTAGTATGTAGGAGATGATGAAACACTACCTTATAATTAAGTCAGCAAGAGTCAGAAGCACTAGTTGTTAACTACAGTCTTCTATAGTCTTCTGTTTTTGAATGAATAAACAATCCCTTTTCAGCACAAAGTAATTTGCTTCACCAAAGCTGATACCTATCATAGCCAAGCATCCTTTAAATACTGCAATTAAGGTCATATGCTTGCTTTGCAATGACTCGCCTCCACTCAGGTTAGTACGTGTGACAGTATTAAGGCAAAAGAGGGTTCAGGCAAATATGTAAAAATTCATATTTTAATTTAAAAAATTTTAATGTTGGGGTGCCTGGGTGTCCAACTCTTGATTTTGGCTCAGGTCAGGATCTCAGGGTTGTAGGGTTGTGAGATCGAGCCCCGTGTCAGGCTCCATGCTCAGTGGGGAGTTTGCTTCTCTCTCTCTCTCCCTCTGACCCTCCCCGCTCCTTGCACTCTCGCTCTCTCTAAAATAAATAAATAAATCTTTAAAAAAAATCTATAAAAAATTTGAACGTGGTACAACCATATTTAAATGAATACTAAAGGAGTCTTTAGACCCTGAACAATATTATTTTCTACAGTTTGTGAAGCATTCACCTACAAATAACTGAGCTGTCACTAAAGCTCAATTTATATAGAATATTTGAATTCTAACTCATTATTTAAAATACAAAGATACTAGAAAGTAAACATACACCCTAAAGAGGTTTTAGGTAACATTACATTGTTTTAGCATCTATTGTAATGTATTCTATTTTTTTTTTAAGATTTTATATATTTATTGGTCAGAGAGAGAGCACAAGCAGGGGGAGCGGCAGGCAGAGGGAGAAGCAGGCTCCCCCGCTGAGCAGGGAGCCCGACGCAGGACTCGATCCCAGGACGTTGGGATCATGACCTGAGCTGAAGGCAGATGCTTAACTGACTGAGCCACCCAAGCGTCCCTATTTTAATGTATTCTAAACACAAGAGGAATATAATTTATACTTCACTTTTGTTTATATTAAGTTACTTTGTTTATACTACTTAAGGGGTACTCACAAAATACAGGTTACTTTCCAATTCTGGACTTCTGACACTCCTACCTACCCCCAACAATAAAATATAAGTATTCATTGCAAGTTATTATTATTATACTTGGGGTAGAATGATGTTCTCATTTTCGAGGACAATATGTCTTCTATGAGAACCTCCCATCTCTCACTGATTGTGAGTGGATTCTTTTGCTGACTCTTAGTTTAGGTATGCAGAACTCTGCAACTTAAACATGGATATTTAACATATTTAATAGTGCAAAATTAGGCCATACACACTCAGCCCCCTGCAACTCTCCCTTAATTAAAGGAAAGGAATTTTTATAAGGTAAAAAATCTAAAAGGAGGTGGGGAGAATGGGAAGGAAGACAGTAGCAGGTCAAGAAAATTTAGTATATTTATGAACGATGGAAAATAAAAGGAAGAATAGCAATAAATGACAGAAGACGAGAAGCTACACTGGGACGCTTGTAGGATGAAAATGATTTGAGACGGTAACAGCTTGCCCTATAAACCCAGAAAGGCTCAGGACTCAGAAGCCCAAGAGCTGAGTAACATATATAGGGGTGAAATGGGAGCCAAAAATGAGGAC
The DNA here is from genome assembly GCF_017311325.1 of Ursus maritimus. Taxonomy (NCBI): domain Eukaryota; kingdom Metazoa; phylum Chordata; class Mammalia; order Carnivora; family Ursidae; genus Ursus; species Ursus maritimus. The sequence continues at coordinate 5,469,732 of NW_024424008.1, forward strand.
CAGGTGTAAGTCTACAGAGGAACTGGTGAGATCTCCAGGGTCCCTTCCTAACCCATGCAGTCATGGGATTGCCTCCTTGAAAGCAAGGGATTAGAAGTTTGTCCTCTGGAAGACTTGATGAGCTCTGGACTTGGGAACAGCAGGCACAACTGGGTTAGTGATGAGGCTTGCAACTGAAAATAGCATAGAAAAAATCTGCACACTTAAGAGGGATCTCCCTGGACCTGTTTCCTGCCCGATTTCTAAAGAGCAGGCAGCCAGGGTTATTATAAGCATTCTCTGGGCACCAGACTGACACATTTTTCTCTGGAGAAACCAGACAGCTGCTGTTTTATTTTTCTGGAACTTCAGTTAACTGAGATGTTGGACTTACTAATTGAAATTTTGTTTTTTCAGGTTCATTGATAGACAATTTACATATAATAAAATGTCCCTATTTACAGCATACAGGCTGATTGATTAGTTTTGGTTATTTGTGTAATGAACACCACAATTAGGACAGAATAGTTCCCTCATCCTAAAAAGTTTGGTCATGCCCCTTCATGGTCCCTGACCACTGGTGCCAAGCAACCACTGATCTGTTTTCTGTCACTACAGTTTTGCCTTTTGTAGAATTTTCTATAAATGAAATCCTATAGTGAGTACTGGCTTTTACCTGCCTCCCCATACCTCTGTCAGTTACACTGAGAAATAACTGGCATACATCACTGTATATGTTTAAGGTAGACAGCCTACTGCATCTGGTAAGCAATACAAGGTAATAAGCAAGATAATAAGAAGTGCTTCATGAAGAACTCATGTGCTTTCACCTATCTAGATGTGAGAAAAAGATGCTTGCTTCTCTCCCTTTGCCTCAGCGAAGCTTTCAGTTTCAGAGATAATGGGCTCCAAATGTCTCCCTCATTTATCTTCCAAAAGGAGTAAGAAATAAAAAGGCTCATATTCAAATAGTAAACAAATAAACCGTTTGCTGCAAAGATTTAAAATGTAAGCTCAACCTTGTGACCAGCTTCTCCAGATGTTGTTTGGACAGAATTAATTGAAATTATTCAATAGATCTTTTCTTTAAGAAGCTGATTACAGGCGGGGGGAGGAGGTGGGGGGATGGAAAGTCACTGCTAATGGGTATAGAGTTTCTTTTTGGAGTGGTGACATGTTCTAAAATTGACTGTGGCAATTACCCAACTCTGTAAATATACTAAAAACTATTGAATTGTATATACTTTAAATAAATGAAAAATTACGAAGTGAATTAATAAAGCTGATCAAACGATTTAACAGAGTACAAAACCAAACCAAAATAAAACCCATACACCAACTTGGCCTCTTTAGAAGACCTAATTTCAGTTCTGGTTCCTGAAAACATTTCCACCTCTCTTTCCAATAGGTACCCGAGGCCAATCTATTTCAAAGAGGCTCACTGTCCTGACAAATATGTTTGACATGCCAGAACCCATTCATTGTTGTGGTGCAGACGAAACAAAGCTGGAAATGTCAACCCTGCTTTTCTTAGGCCAATTTAGCAAACCGAGGGCCCTGCAATTCTCAAGCCCAATTCTGATTCAGACCCCATTAGGAAGTTTATATCTGATGTGCCTGAGAGGAGGGTAGGAGGGAGCCTAGAGCATTCACGTGTCCCCCATCCGCCTGCTCCCCCTGGGTCTGACTGGATTATACACCTGGGTTTCTGTCTGGTCTCTTGATTAGCCCTGATTAGGTCACTGAGTAGAACCGAGCCAGTGTTCTCAACCTCACAAGCTTGCTTGATTGGGCCTTGATTCTTTCTCAGGGGTTAGCGTCTACCTTCTATATTCCTAGGCACAAGCTTCCCAAATTGGGAAGACCACCTGCTGGATTTCAGGCCCTGCCATCACCTAGAGATTTTGGCTGTTCTACCATAGATCAAACCTTCCTGGACAACAAAGCCAGGTGTGCTCCTCTTCTTAGGAGATGATAATTTAGAGTGCTGGCCACTTCACATGGGGGCCAGCCCAATAGCCAACTCAGCTATCCTAGTTTTAGAAACCAACTAGTTCTTTTTCTTCTCTATTCCCAGGAATCCATGGCTAAGATTTCAGCAAGTCTTATGGCTGAGTCCATCAGAGTCATGACATGAAGATACCTGGCACAGCACTGCAATGAGCAATAAATGCCTTTCTTTTCTTTCCTTCGTATCAAGTCAATTTAAGTTTGCTCTACTTACCTGGTGTACACAGTCTAAGAACTGCAGGAAGACTGGAGTAAAACCACTACCCTGACAGTTGAGGGTCAAGCTGCTCCGCTGACTGAATTTATGACCAAAAGAGAGCCATTCCTTTTCGACCAACATCCGGAAGCCTTCGAGTGTCCTATAAAAGGGATCACTGAGTAACTGCACCAGGGATGTCACCTACGGCACAAGCAGGATGAATACTTCATTACTTTCAGTCCTGAAAAAACTTTGTTACTAAGACAGGCGAAGTCACCTGAACAGCAAATTTGTTCACTAACTGCCCCAGGACAGCCAATCAAATTAATTCTGCAAACTTTCCAGTAAAAATGAAAACTCAAATTCGTTTTGGCCACATGTTTTCTCTCAGGGAATTACGATTTAAATCTTTACTGGCCAGTTTGTAACTGCAGCCCTCTCCTACAGGTTAATTAATAAGGCTAGAGGGTCAGTTCAAACCTATTATCTACTTTTTGGCAGGTATAGATTAATGTCTTACCTAGTTTATACTTATACTTTTCTTTTTTCACTCTGGAGTGGGTAAAGGAGGGGCTTACTGAAAGCCAGGGAAAGGACTGATAAAACCCAGGAAGGATGACCCATGTCCTACCCTCTGGTCGAGGGCTCTGTTTGTATCCTCCCGTGGTGTATCTGTCATGTGGCAGCCCGACGCCCTGGGCCAGAGCTCCAGGCTATGCAGTGCCTGGAAGCTCAGGGCACAGAGCTTTCTGATGGATACTAAGTGGTTTTTAACATAGGACTTTCTCTATCCATAAACACATTAGTCATTATATATAAGATTCATCTGTAGAATTTAAAAACAACTGAATTTAAATATAAATCTAAAACTAAGTATATAAAACTATGTTTTAGTAGTTTACTTGTGCAGTGATGTCCCAGCCTTCCTCCAAACAGACCAAAACTGAGGAACCATTCTCAAGTACTTCTGATACAACCACAGCCAGCTGCATTATCCTGTGAAGCTAAGAGATAGGAAAGGAGGCCACAATTAGACCAGGCGCTTTCTGAGCACCAAGAACAGACAGACTCATTATCAACCTTAGATAACGAAACAAGTTAGGGATAAAGTATTTGGACAAAAGAACCACGTAAGGTTTAAATGCTTAAAGTTCTTTGTCAAAATCAAGATGAAACTGACATGATTTAAAAGTAGACATATTTTAAAACAATGTGTTCAAATGATAGACAATGAAATAAACTGACCGTGCGTGATCCCCTCAAAGCAGAAGAGCTACAGAATTCCACACAATGGAAAAGACAAGAGATACTAAGTGGCCCTGACAACACAGTTACTGGACTTAAAATGTGTTTTTCTATGATGTAGTCAATTCTACTTCAGATACTCTTAATTTTTCTGTAATTACATAGGAGGATGGTTGCACAACTCTGTACTAAAAAGCACTGAACTGTACACTTTAAAGGGCTGAATTTTATGACAAATGAATTTTATCTTTTAAAAAAGACTCTTATTTGTCTGCACCATGTATTCAATGGGAAGAAAACCTCTATTTGTGCTCAGCCTTTCAAGCCAAGTCAACAGACTCAAGTCCCTAATGGACAACTAGGTTGTGAGCGGAGCATAGAGATTCAAAACCAATTGTGTATTATAGTTTAAAACTATATTTCAAGCATCATTTGATATAATTTGTACAATGAATCCAACTGTCAACTAACATAAACTCCCCCCCCCCACCGCCCCCTGTATTTTAAACAGAGCTGGGCTACTTTAAACCCAGGAACAAGGCGCATGTCTTCTCCAGCAACAGGAAGCTCCTCACGCACTGTTCGTATAACGCAGCTATTACCAGACCTGAATTCTCTTGGGCTTAGCAATTGCTCTGAGTTAACTTTGAAAATGCCGATGTCCCAAGCAGGGCAGTATTTTCCACTGTTTTTAGTCACCAACTTCTGGTATGGATCCACTTTGGAGTAAGAAGCAGCACACAGTATGTACCAGAAACAGATAGGCTGGGTGGTGGGAACAGTTTGGGGCTGGGGCTCATAGCTTAGGGACAGGTATTAACATATCCTGACCTAGATTTATAGCTAATTATATATGTGGCTGTTTTTTTTTTTTCTTTTAATAGATAGTTCAATTATCTTGAGAATAGTCACTGCCCTGGGTACTCCGTTATTTCCTGGCTTACGGAAAACAACTCTTCTTCCTCCTTAAGAGAGGCGGGAAGCTTGGAGGCAGATAGGAACAGGGGATTAGAGGGGCTGGGAACTCCTACGGGGGGCAAAGGAATAGCAGGCATAGCATCAGTGGCCTAAACCGAAGGCTGAGGGTATACTGCAGAGGTGGTCTTGGCCAAATGTCCGCATCAGTGTTTAAAACATGCATGTCATAAATACCTTTCTTCTGTGGTTTGGAAGAAATGAGGGTTATGTGTGCTGGCATACCTATTTGTCCCTAATTTCTCAATAAGAGTTTAATTAAAAACATCCCAAGCTTGACTAAGCTGAAGAAAGGATATGCAGTTTTTCCTAAACCTTAGGTAGGCTTTAGGGCATCCAATATGACCTTGGTGGCTGGTCTGAAGGTGAATCTAAAATCTAGACACATGGAAAAGGCAAAGACACATGAGAGGTGAGAAAGTAACAGGGAAAGGCTCTTGGAGTCATCTAGATATCACATTCTGTCCTGGATCCTCACTCTGCTGACAACAGAGCAGGAGTCCTATAAATATTTGTTGATGAAATCTGTTGCATATCAAAAAGTTTCCATCTAACAATAAAGACCTCCTCCTTAGCATCCTATGAAGACAAAGTTCTCAGTGATAGAGAGATGAGAGCCCAGGGATGAAGAATTCTAGACCCATCTTCTAGCTCACATGGTTTCCTGGAACTGGAAAGCCTTTATGGAGGGCACACAATAAGGGGAGAGTGTCAGTTAGTGGGGGAACACAATATTTTTCCCCCTCAAATATCCATTCTGTATATCCAACTGGACTTCTCTTTCCTTGAGTTATACAACGAGCTGCTCCAGACATTACCTGTGGGAACCACTCAGAGTCTCCCAGGGCTTTCAGGAAGGTCACTTCTGAGTCAGTAGGGATGGTGCTCGGGACACATGCCCTCATCAATTTTTTAAAACTGGCTTTAACTTGTCGGATGTCATGAAATTCAACAGGAACAAACTCACAATTTAAAGCAAATTCTAACTTGAAGTTCTGTGGGTGAAGATGCAGAGAATTAGGCAGATGAAGTGCTACAGGTAAAAGAGCACAGTTTTTAACAGGGCCCATACTTGATGGCGTACGGTCAGTTGAGGCCAAGTAGCTACAGAGGTTGCAGAGGTCAAGAGAGTCGATCTTGTGTGGCTAATGTGTCAGTATTACTGGAAAGAGCCACTCGGTAAGCTCTTGTGGTTTGACTTGGATTGCTGTCATTCTGAGAATTTGGAGAGACTACTGGTAGTCTGGAACCGGATGGAATTTATAACACCATATATAAGCCAATTGTAAGGCCATGAACCTGGAAGTCTAAAGAGGAACCAATGACACGTGGACAGCGTGATTAATCCAAAACTGTAAACTAAGTCTCTCCAAGATATACACGGTAACGAAAAGGTAATATACTGTTGAGGTTCCAGAACTCTACAAATTGAAGTTTGTAGACATACACATATTTGTTTCTTATAATGCAAGTAAAACATAGTCATTGTAAAATGAAAAAAAAAAAAGTAGAGATGAACATTGAGAAGGAAATAAAAATCACTACCTCACTGCCCTAAGACTACTAACATTGCAGTTACTCTTTTAAAGTTAAAGATACAAAATTTTAGATATAGTAAAATCTGAAAGGTTTTGCCATTTCTAGCTTTGGGACATTTTTTCCACTCAATATGACACATGTATCAATCTCTATTTATTTGAATACTTTTATCATTTACATCTTTAATCCATAAGAAATTTATTCCACATGAGATTGTATTTGTAATTTAAAAATGCTAAACTGATGGTCCTTTGGTCTATTTTGTTTTGATAATCTAGTTGCCTAGTTCTGAAGATTTAAAAGTTCTCAACTTTTTCATGCCAAAGAATGAATTAGTTTTCTCACATTCTTTATGCTTTCTTCACATTCTGCCAAAATTACTCTATTGTATTATTTGCTTTTCTAAGAGTAAAACTGCTTTCTGGAGATTGGGTGTATAACGATGTGAATGTACATAAAACTACTGAGCTGTACACAATAAGATGGTAAATTTATGTTACTTGTATTTTATCACAATTAAAAAAAAACGTTGCCAAGAACTTATGCATACGGTCTGTTTAACATTTTATATTGGTTATTTTAGAGCATTTTTTAAAGGTATAATAAAGTTTTAAAATAAAAAGCAAAAACTCCTAATTATTTTTTAAAAAATATCATTTCTAATATGTATTAAGAAAAAAAGTTTCAAAAAAAAAAGAAAAAACCGTTTCTTTGTCTTAATAATTCCTCTTTTAAAAAGGAAGCTACCCTAAAGAAATAATCTAAAGCATAGAAACAAAACCCCACTAAACTGTATCTCAATAAAAAAATAAAAAACTATATGCTTGTAAATGGGACTGCAATTTTACATATAGAAGATAAATGTAAAAATCCAAAAAACTGGGACGCCACGTAGGGATTAAAGTGGTTATGAAGACTATTCTACAATATGGAAGCATGTTCTTGAGATAAGAACTCAGTAGCATACATGAGTTCTTATCTGTTTGTATTTTTTTAAAACTTACAATAGATAAAAGATAGTTTACTTTCCAGGAAAACCAGGTTCCTTTCCATTTCTCAACCTTACACGAGCTAGGTACGCTTATCTTATGAACGAGGAACTATCAATCATTGTGCTGACATACACTAGGTCATAAGGAATTTGTTTCTAAGTATAAGGTAGTAAAGTATGTAAATTGAAAAAGGTAAATATGGGCCACTCAAGATTATTTAGAATAGGTCATTCTCTACTTATTTGCTTTCCTACATGTCTCCTTTGTGGGGAGAAGAAAGTGTTGGGCTGCAGCTAGACAGCACTGTGCTAGCCAGAATGTGGCATACATCAGACAAATATGGCCCTACACTCTACTTTATTGAATAAATAAAAAGGAAAGCTTGAATGGAATATATGGAAATCCTAATAATTACTGTACCGGGATGGTAGAATTATGTTTTTAAAATATAACACTTTAGGATAAAAGAAAGAAAAAGAAAGAAGGAAGGAGAGAGATGGGGGAAAGGGAAGGAGGGAGCAAAAGGAGGAAGAGTTGCAAGGAGTCAATCTTTCTTACTCATATATGCATGACCACACAGCTCATCTGACGACTGACGTGCAAAGGCAATGGCAGAGGTGAGAATTTAGGAGACAAAGCTTGGAGAGTGATTCAGGTCATGAATAAGTGGTGTGCTGAAGTGTGGAAAGTCTGTGCTCTGGGGAAGACACTGGTGCCAAAGAGGCTGTCCAGGCAGCCCTGGATTACTGTGAAAAGTGTTCCAACTATTTTCTGGATACAAAGTTTTCTGCTGCATCAGAAGACACGTGTGCATACTTAAAAATTGAGCATTACCCAGCAGTTTCATGCCCTCTCCCCTAAAGGTTGTGACTAAGTGATTGCAGCAGGCCTGGCAGTGGGAGAAGAGCGAGCAAAGCCCGCCTGCCATAGAAGAGATGACTCAGTCACTGGCATCTTGCAAAGCAAGCATGTGGGATCCTGCTCCCAGCTCCAGGTCCACAGTTCAACTGAAGGTCTGTCTAGATTGTCCAGTGCTGACTGGGCACTGGGCTAAACTTTGCGGGGATTTCTGAATTAACAAATACTTTTATTTCCCACAAACCTATCAGCGGTAATGAAATTTATTTTGTAATATATGAATTGCTAAAACAAACCCAAGGAATAGTTGCTCTTGGAGGTAGAGATAATCTTTACAATTTATAGGACCTAAAGCATCGTCTTCAGCTCCTCAGCACAATCATTTCAAATTAAGAATAAAGTTCATTAGCATCTGATATTTTGAAATTTCTGACTGGCCTTAGGACATGTGTTTCTGTATATATAGCCTTGCAAAGTTTTTAAAAAGTTTAGCTTAGGACCAGTCTTGGCCTTCCCTTGTCTCCATATGCAGTGCCGTGGTCTTCTTTTCACTCTCCTACCTTCCTGTAGCTTTCTTTATCAATAGGGATCTGTTTTGCCAGGGGCACAGATTCCTATGGAAGCTGAACTAAGACAATGGAAAAACAGCCTGAATGAGCCTTATTTCTTTTTTTGTACATACACTTTCTAATATTCCTGATGTTTGATTTTTTTAATGATTATGAGGTACTATATTTAGACATACATACATACATACGAGCTAAAAAATTTTTTGAGATTGATTATTAACTCCAGATTAAGAATCTATGCTATAAAACGAAATTCCTAGAAAAGCTGGTTTGAGGTAAGTTTTATAAACTGCCTTCGTCTATCCGTAAAGTTTCCAAGTGAGAAAAAGAAATCTTACCCTTAGTTGTGACTTTTCACCAAATATATAAAGGGCCGCTTGGCGTTTCGAGAGCTGGTTTTGCAGGTAGGTGCTGTTACTAAAGGGTGCCGAGTGGTCCCTGCCTGCCAGCCGGGCACCAACATCAATGAAGGATGTTGGAGAGCTGATCAGGCGAGTGCTAGAGCGAAGACTTGCCCATACACCTTCACAAAAGCCAAAATAATTGAGTGAGATCATTTGATGTGGGAAAGCCACTGAACAGGGAAAAAAGATGCATGCTCTGTCGGTACAGTTTTAGAGGTAACAGCAAGTTAATTCATCTAACTATTCATGGATCATATTGGTCATTTGTAGTTTATGTCTGCAACATATAAGCATTATTCAATACAGCATTTCCAAATCAAACAATCTTAGGGTTGGAGGGACCTAAGAAGTCACCCAAGTCAATCCTATTTTTGCATTTTGATGTAAAGTCAGTATTTATAAATGAATGCTGAGATCATAAACAGAAAGAGTGCATGACACAGGGAAACAAAAAATGTGGGCAGAAGGCAACAATGAGATAACATGGAGTGACTCGGTTTCTCAGGGTTTCATGAAAGAAGTAAGGGACACTCCTCTGCTTTAGCCAGTCAACACAACAAGAAATGTACGTTAAGTAATAAATTAGAACTTGACTACACCTACTAAAATCTGAGGCTGGATTTAGAATTCGTATTTGTGTGTCATGCCAAAATGACATAATTTTAAACCAGCAAAGACTATATTCTTATCTTTTTGTCCCAGTATCCATGAAAAATAGTAAGAAGTTATAAATTCAGTAATGTGCATTTCACTGATACTTAGGAGGGTTTATTTAAAACTTCAGTCAAAAGCAGATGTCTTCTAAGGGAAAGGCAAAGCTAAGCTGCTAGAAGAATCTCATGTTACAAATTGACCTTACTTATATTAATTAGAAAAATCAAGAATTTCTACATGCAAGTGAATAGTAAATATTCAATACCCAAACACAAAGGCGAATACTAAGCCTCAAACTTTGACTAACACTGTAGTACCTTCAAAACAACCCAGCCCCTTAGAAATGTCCGTGTGGTGTTCATGCTGGTGATGGGGTCATTGGGGTCACTACCACTGCTTCCCTAAAGTGAAGTTTCTTCTCTAGATTAAGAAAGTCTCTTTGAGAAGCTTTAATATTCGCCAAATGTTAAATTAATCCATGTTTCTAGGTGACTGGAAGTCACCATAATGTTTGTCTCATCTACTTCTCTCTCTATAAGCATTTATAGGGAGAGGAGACCAGTTCCCAAGAAAAGGTTTTGTAGGTGATTTCTACTTAACATAGATGAATCTTTCCACACAACCTATGAATTCGTCTTCGGTGTTATGGCAAGTGTTTATAAATGGAACCATAGAGCAAATTCAGAATGTGGATGAAAATAAAGGACATAATTTGACAAACAAATGTGAAAAAAGTCACTTGTAACAAATATGCTTTCATGTGAAGATGGTTAAAAAGAGTGACACATCAGGACAGATAATACAGTACCTTGATTATGGACTCTTCCCTTAGTTGAAGATTTGGGATTTGACTGAGTAAAACATTTATCTCTGTGCCCATGCACTGGTAAGTGAGATTAAAGACAGAAGGAGGAATGAAAGGCAGATAGCAGCAAACATCAGAGCAAATTGAGTAAGAGAAGAATAGGTTATTTAATTTTTGAAATTAAGTTAACATAGGGGGAAAATGTAAATATAATAAAAGTAGAAAATATGATTAACAAAAAGCTGCACAGTCACACAAAAAAGATGAACCGAGCGCCTGTTAAATGAAATTTCAGCACCTGATTATAAATCTTATAAGCACAATGAAACGGACAGCACAGCAGAGTGCCACTAACAAATTATACCAAATGGAGTAAGCTTTTGAAGATTGTCATTTGTGAGAAACAAATTTATCTAAGATTAAGGAACTGGGGGTGGGGCGTAAGCGTTGGGAATGCACTGGCCCTAGTACTTAAGGGGGCCGGCGGACTGGCAAATGCTACGGGTTGTGCAGCACGTCTGTTCTTTGAGTAAGGTCATCGCAGCAGGAATGAAGCTCTGGTAACCATTTGGAATAACTAAGGGCATATTTTTGCAGTACAGCATCAAGCATTGCCACACTATCTTCTTTTTTTCCTTTTGAATTACATTTATTTTTAATAGATAGTATGAGCAGCAAAAATTCATGATCCTGTGGCAATCCCCAATGCCACTAAAAAATACAGCTTGTGATGATTGAAGTAATGACTTCTCCTAAAATCCCTACTTGCACCAAAATGATAGGCAGTATTAGAGATAATTCTTTTGTAATTTGAGTAATATTGTTTTTTCCCCGACAGGAGAACAGTGCTCTGTGACTGTGGCAAACTTCAGCTGGTAGTAACAACAGCGGTGGTTACAGTAGGTTACAGTTCTAACATTTCCTAACCAAAGGAACTGCTCAAGTCAATTAAGGAAAATGATTCTGTATTTATTCAGGATTGAAAATGTTAACAGCAGTATTATTAAGCTATATATTGCAAAACTGCATATGACATAATTTGATAAAAATCATTAGTGGTTTTTTTTTTTTTTTTCCCCCTGCCTCTCTCCTTTAGAAGCAGAAAATGAAGAGCATTAATGGCTTTAGTGGCCAAAGGCATTCAGAAAGCTAAGGGCTGTGGAGGCGCTGGCTGATTGCACACAAGGAATTCTACAAGACAGAACAAAGACCATGGGACACCATGGTAAAAGCACAGGGCCTCCTGTGTGCTGGCCGGCTCCTCTCCTGTCTGCTGAGGTTTTGAGCTTTCCCAAAGGAATATGGGATCCTAAATGCTATGGTGAAGTCGGACTGGTTGGTTCCTGATTCTGAGATACCGTTCGCTGAACATCTACCACTTTTGTATGTTAGTCCCTTTGCCTGGAACTAATTCTCACATTTCTTTACCTGAAAACTCCTTCTCCCTCAAGATCCAGGAACAACGTGAGCTGCTCTGGAAAGCATTGCTCACTGTCCCCGGGGTTGTAGAGGCTCTGTCTGCACTGGGAGCACACTGCACGTTTATTCTACTGGATCTTGTGCCCAAAGGGCAGGGCCCTAACATATTTATTCGTGCATCCATGCCGGGAGCCTATATAGGAACTAAAAACAGTCGATTATTTTTTTTTGAAAACTAATACATATGGAGTTGTTGTGGTCCTTCTACTGTATCTTCAACTCTGATTATTTGCCCTGAGAGAATGAAAAGAGGAGTATTAACTAATAAAAAAAAATTAAGCACTTCCCCAAATAGAGGCTCATTAATGAAAAACTGCCAAGTGTTCATCATATAGCAGAAAATCAGCAATGAGCAAATGGCCTGTACTGATATGGGCCCGCAGAGGGCTTGGAGAGCTGTAGTCCCATCTGTCAGTCATGTTAACCAAAGGCATTGCACTCCGCCGTAGTGGTTTTTGTATTCACTTTAGTAGGTCAAGTCGGCATTTTCAAAGAAGTGAAATAGATTAGAATTTGAAAATACTATGTACATTGCATGTGGTACAGATACATATTATTTCATGAAACTTCTGTTTTAGTAAATTTACATTTTGCATTGTGACTTAGTGTTACCTGATATAATGCCTTCTATATTGTGATACAATATAGAATGTATTTTAACTATGAATCACGATGAAAGAAGTTTGTAAGTTGCTGGCCTAGACCTAGAGCAGATGCCTTCTATCTTCTTGCCTTAGGCCTGTGAGGAGCAGCCTGATTTAAGGTAATTTAAATGCAGAGGTAGACTTTCTGCCAGTTCAGTGGAGTCCTAGGCAACCATAACTAATAACCACCACAACAATCATGGAACTAACATTTACTGAGTTCCTATTATGAACGAGTTACTAAGCTAAGTGCTTTACATATCTTATTTCATTTATTCCTCATAACTACTCTAAAGATAGATACTATTTATTATCTGTGCTTTATAGATGAGGACACTGAGCATTAAAAGGTTTCCTAAATTGCTTAATGAACACACAATAAGTGGTAGCACTGTGGTTTGAATCAAACTCTCAGTGTCTTGTCATGTAAGCAACCATGTGGCCCTGAAACCGTCCAGCAGGGTTTGGCTAAGTGGACTGCTTCAGGGAAGAAGTGGTGCAGCTCACCCCACCCATGGGAAGGCCCTGGTGTCCAAAACGTGAGTGTTTCCTAAGCACTGGTATTGTTCCCTCCACTCTGTTCAGGCCAAAGGAGAAGAGGAAAGAGATGCTTGGGTTGGATGTGGGGATGGGACTGACTCTATCGAGGTGGCCTTATGCCTAGCACAGTGCATGGGGTACACGCTATATTCAGTGACGGCTGCGCTGAAATGGACTGAACCAATCCCAGTACCAGTTATGCTATTTGCTAAGTGATCTTGGCCAAGTTACTTCATTTCTCAGATCCTCTTAAAATATGTATCCTAGAGATTATTATAAGGATAAACTATCACATGTAGAGAAACTTAAAGGGCCATGGAAATATAAAGATGAAAAATTAAAAGGCTGCCTCCAAGTGGCTACTTCTCAAATACACTGAGCTATTATATTTTTGTATTTAAGAGGCAGTATCCATTTTCTTTTTTAAAATTAATTAATCAATTTAAAGTGGGCTCCACACTAGGTAGGGCTTGAACTGACGACCCTGAGATTGAGGATGAGCTGAAATCAAGGTTTGGACACTTAACTAGTTGACTGAGCCACCAGATACCCCTTTCATGACATTTTTCTAGTCAACAAAATAATTTATCCAAGTTATATGTGCTTTCTCCATAGGGCTCAAAAGTGATTTTAATTTTAAATGAAAAGCAATGTGCTTTGTTCACATCTTCATTTTTTCTTAACTGGTTGTTGTGTAAAAGAGGTTGCTTCCCCTGCCTTAGGAACTCATCAACAGGCACACAGGATGTGAAGTGATCCCCCTGACTGAAAAAAGGGTGATGGAGAAGGTGGAGGTCAATCTAACTCTGGCTCATCGTGAAGATGACGTGAGAAAGGCACAGAGTGAAAATAATCTAAGAAGAAAACCAGGACCCAAGACTATACAATGAAAGGACTGAAAAGACAGTAAAAATACATAGAAGAGGAAAAAAGGAGAAGGTTAGGAGGAAGATTTAGAGATAGGAGGCTCTTCCCACACAGGATAGATGAGGAACTTCTGGAGAAGTGGTGCCTAGCTATCTGGAAAAATGAAGAGACTCTCATTGAGGGGAGGTACAAGGAAATGAACTATTTACAGGGTGTGCAAGTGTCTACACCTCGTCCTGCCCTGGCCCATCTGACTGTGTGTCTGCCTGTCGCGGTCACGTTAATAGGGAATCTTGTAAGACTTCCCGAACTTGCTTGCCCCAGTCCATTCCTGCTCTTCTGTGTGAGGAGGAATGACACTGTTGGAGAGACAAAGGAAGCAGCCCTAGGGGTCAGAGAAGTCGAAGGTGCTAGGAAAGAGCAGTATGCCATCTTCCAGTTAACCACTGGGACCCTGCAAGATCTGGGAAGCTTTGGGAGAAAAGAATTAAGAGATGGGATAAAAAAAAAAAAGATTTATGTTTCTGGATCTTAGTTTAAGATATCAGAATGATGGGCAAAAGACTGTCATAAGGAAACACACTAAGTTCACAGTAATTTTCTGAAGAAAATATTTGGGAAGGGTGTCAGAAATAATAATTATGGCCTCATTATGCATAGAATGGGTCAGAAACAAATTAAATAGGAGATTTTAACCTTAACAGGTGAATATAGCCTTTTAGGTACCTTTCATGAGAATGAACTCATGACTAGAATGTAACCACAAATGGGGATCCCCTTGCATGAAAAAGGCTGAGTCTGAGCCATAATATTAAAAAAGAGAAGCAAATGTAGGTGAATCGTGTTGGTGAATATACATGAGCCTCAGGTACTAAGATAGAAGAGATAATTCTGTACCTGAAATTTATATTACAAGTCATCTGGCCAAATGGAGGGAGAAATAATGTGTTCTTGATGAAGTTTACAAAGGCAAAACTCAAGAGCAGAGCGTGGAGAACTTGTTGACATGCCTTGCTGACAATATAAACTTTCAGATGGTAAACCAGACAATAACGGGAACTGCAACCTTGAGCCAGATTCTGATAGGAGCTCTTGGCAACAGGAATAGCAGGCAGGAAGCTTAGGAGACAGTCACTGTACTATTTTTTAGTTTAAATTCACTAAGAAATGATAAGAATGAAGTATGTATCTTAAACTTTAAAACAATGGTATTTTAAAAATTCAGAAGAAAGCTTTTTATGACTGTTATGGGTTAAACTATATGCCTCTGCTTCAACTCATATGTTGAGGTCCTAACCCCTGGTGCTTCAGAATGTTATCTTATTTGGAAATAGGGTTATTGCAGATGTACTTAGTTAAGATGAGGTCATACTGGAGGGGGATGGACCCCTAATTTTATATGATTAGTGTCCATATAAAAAGGGAAAATCTGGAGACAAACACCCAGGGAGAACATCATATAAAGATGAAGGCAGATATCTGGGTGATACTTCTACAAGCTAAGGAATGCCAAAGATGGCTAGCAAGCCACCAGAAGCAAGGGGAGAGGCATCGAACAGATTCTGCCTCATGGCCCTCAGAAGGAACCAATCCTCACAACATCCTGACTTTGACTTCTAGCGTCCAGAGAACTGTGAGAAAATTGTTGTTTAAGACAACCAGTTTGTGGCACTTTGTTACAGTAGCCCTAGCAAACTGATACAATGACCTTCAGGCCTGAAACACTAATTCAGAAGATGAGTGAAGAAGGTTGAAAGCTATTAGGAAATCCTGCAATTGTAGAACATTCTGATGAGGGAGAAAAAAAGTATCTAAAGAACCAGTATGACTGTCAGGAGATATGCATAGTAATCTTGGTCTTCAAAAGGGGAAAAAAGTGAATTTTGTGAAATACAGCCTTCCATAATGTTGATTCTGAACCAAATTCTAGAATGGATTACTAATGGATAACTTATTACTTAAAAAAAAGCACTAATTCCTATAATGAGTCTTGGTAAACTAACCATATAATCTTTTGTGATATAGTTAACAGCTGGAAAGAGTGGAAAATATCGAATTAAAAAGATTGGCAGAGATTTAGAAATATGGTTCAGGTGGGTTTTAGTAGGACTTCTAAATAAATATGGTTCAGGTGGGTTTTAGTAGGACTTCTAACTAGTATATATTAACAGATAATCTCTTTCTTCAGGGAGGCTTCTAAATTATTTTGATCAAGACTTCTGCCCTTAGGTCTGGCTTGTTCAATATTTTTTATTTTTTAAAAGATTTTATTTATTTATTCGACAGAGAGAGAGACAGCCAGCGAGAGAGGGAACACAAGCAGGGGGAGTGGGAGAGGAAGAAGCAGGCTCCCAGCGGAGAAGCCTGATGTGGGGCTCGATCCCAGAACACCAGAATCACGCCCTGAGCCGAAGGCAGACGCTTAACCGCTGTGCCACCCAGGCGCCCCTGTTCAGTATTTTTTAAAAACAAATTACATTATAGCAGAAATCAGACTGATGCATGACAAGAGGCTAATACACAGGTAGACAGAATCAGGATCCAAAGTCTAAAACAACAGTCCATATAAGAAAAGACCGAATTTTGTAGGTAGAGTACATAGCATATTTAGGTTCAAAAATCAACCCTCAAGGCTAGTACTATATATTGTTAAGAACAACAGCACATGGGAAGAGATTTCAAGTGATATTAATGTCAGTACGGTCAACCTAGTGATGGGGCCATCCTCATATCTAACGTAATCTGAGGCTGCACGAGTTCAAATCTGTGGAGTTCACTGAGTGACAAAGACGGCTAAAAGAAAGCAACCGTTCGAATCTGGGTATTTGGAGCTAATGAAAGTTCTCAGAGTGAAAAGATGATATCAGCTTTTAAATCTGAAGGTCTGTAGTATGGAGATTAAGATTTAGAATTTTCTAGGCTTAGAGGGCAGAGCTAGGGCCAATATGTAAAAGTTACATAGTGGCAGGTTTTTAGATCAATATGAGAAAGAATTTTCTAACAAAGAGTTGCTTACAAATTGAAGGGACTACTTTTAGGGAGAAATGAGTTTCCCATTATTGATGATGTTCAAGTAACTTGGATAATTCCCTTGGTATGTTTTCAAGGGGATTCAGCATTGCATGGGAGTGAGAAGAAAAGCCCAAGATTCTATGAATCCAGTATGAAGTAGGAGATTTTACAATCAAGATACTTGTTTTGGAATTTCCTCTGAAAAGTAAAAGAATCTCACATAATCTCCAGAGACCAAAGTGGGCCACCTCTGGAGCTAGAAGAGCAAATGCAGGCCTTTCTCTACTTGCTTATGCCAGCAGCAAAAGTCCAGAGGAAAGAAAGGGTAACCTGAATATCAATCTCTTCTGTTCCCTAACCTAGTATTTCAGAGAATAGGAGTAAAAATTACAGGCGCTGGAGAGGCACAACTCTTTGGATCTCGAATTACTTCTCTCTAGCTGCTTATGCTCTGTGATCAGCTTTTCTACCCTGAAAACCTGAAGCATTCTAGGGTATTCACAGGGCTGACCATTTAGATATGTTCCCCTTACCTCCCGTGGCTTCCAAACTCATCAACATCTAAGATTTCAGCAATTATTATGCCTCTTGTTCCAGGAGGCTAAACTCATCTGTCATGACACCAGTAACAAATTAGATAATTTATTTAGAAAAGGGTACTTAAGAACAATTTGAACCATAATTAGTTGATTTAAAATATCACTATCTAGAGTAAAGTTTTCTGATTTTAAGGTCGTATCAGTGCTCAGTTATAAAATCAATCTTACTAACCTCCTCGAGCAAAGCTATTGGATGGGTTTACATCCAAATGTCCTGGCACTACCTGCTTAAGCACAGTGGACATTCTTGACGTCCTCCTTTCAGTCCCTGAAAGTCAGCCAAAAAGAAGAACAAAACCATGTCGTTCAGGTTAACATTACTCAAATGACAAAAAGTTATCTTCGTGTATAGCAGGTCTAATTGCTGCCAAACATTGTACTTTTTAAGTACCCGCAGCTTTACTAGAGATAACAAGGCACTGTTACTATTCCTCAGAGATACACACATTTGCAGGATTATAGAGAGTTAGGTTTGGCAAGTGCAATCAGAGAATTTAATGATAACTGAAGCGAGGCATGCATGGTGTTACTTTACAAGAAAAGCCACTTTCTGCTTATGTTGAGCTGCTTCAAATAGCTGATGAAGCCAAAGAGACCAACTCTTCAAGTCACATGCTCCTGTGTCCTACACACTAGGGTTACCTCTACGTGAACCCTTTGGGTTCCATCACATGATAACTGAAACAGAATAGTAGTACAAGTCTTAATGGCTTCCTCCAAATCTAGTGAAAACAAACTGCACTACAAATTCTCAGGAATTCCAAACTTATATATGATGATTTACTACATATGCATTTAACAATCAGGTGTTCAACCCGTACATTCAACTTTGTAATAATATGTTAAAGTCTATGTAAAACAGATTCTAGGAAAAAAGATGACTTTATTTATGTTCCCCACTCTTATTATTCTTTTAGAAAGGAAATAATTGAATCCCCACATTTGGTTACTGTTCGTAGACATTAACAGTGGTATGCTGATTTTTAAATAAAAGGAGCTAAAGTTATAGCCCCACAGGGTAAAGCTTTAAGGGGTCATACGGAAGTAACAGTGCAAATAACTAAAGAGACTAACCCTGGGAATGAATCTGACCTTTCATAGTTGTCAAGAAGAAAAATATTATCAGATCTTACCTGGAGACAGAGCAAGTGCTGGCCTGACAGTAAGGGTGTTACTGCCACTGAGTTTCTGATGCACAGAAACTGCATTCAGTAAGGCTTGCAGGTATTTTTCTTGTTCTATGCTACTGGAAGATTCTAAAGAGGAGGTAGGAGCTATAAAAGAAAAAGTGAATAAAACAAACTGTGTCTATGTTAATAAAAGAGATATCTACCTACATATCTTATTCTTTCTCTTTATAATCTTCAAGTTACCACACCCAAACATAGAAACCAGACCCACTTTAAGCTGTAAACTCTTAGACGGCTATCCTCCTTTGATACTGGTTTCACCACACCCACTTCTCGGTTGACTCATCATCCTCCCAGAAAGAGCCCAGGTCTGGAAAACCAGCACAGGGCTGTCCTTCCAAGCACAGCTGTAGCTTCTCATTGTACAAGTAATGTATAGAAATGAAGAGTCACAAAGGGCCACATCTCCTTGATGATTTCCCCCAATTATCCTGTCCTTGCTACTGTCTGGGAGCAGAGGATGAAGTGGGTTCCCCTGGCATCCCGGAATGGGCAGAGGTGAGAATTCCCCATATTAGCAGCTTTCTT
The DNA here is from genome assembly GCF_017311325.1 of Ursus maritimus. Classification (NCBI taxonomy): domain Eukaryota; kingdom Metazoa; phylum Chordata; class Mammalia; order Carnivora; family Ursidae; genus Ursus; species Ursus maritimus. The sequence continues at coordinate 5,488,820 of NW_024424008.1, forward strand.
CTAATTCTGCCACACGGGTCTAACAGGGCACACAAACTTGTAGGGGTTTGTTGCAGGAAGAGTGGAGGAAGATGGGGAGAAGGTAGCAACAGCTACTGCCAGATCCCCTGGTCCTTCAAAGAGAGGGACAGAGGGTATGCACAGAGGGAAACAAATGTGAGAGCAATTCCAGTTTGCAGGTAGTCTGAGTCTCGTTTGTGTGGAGCAAAGAATCACTGAAATTGGTCCAGGCATTTTAAAGGGCATCATTCTGGACTCATTAGAAGGACAACAGATATTGACAAATTTTCTTACATCTTGAATTAAAAAAAATAATTAGCAAAATTGTATTTTATGAACTTTAAGATGCCATTATTATATTTTGTAAACCTAAGATGTCATCAATTATAAGATGTACCATTATTTTACGTACTAAGAATTAAAAATTCTACCATGTAAACTACGACAATTTTTTCTGATCACATAAATTTTAAGATGCATCCCAATTTCAAAGATATTAAAATGTAAACATATGTGTGAGCTCAAAAGTATGAAATATTTTTATATTAGATTAAAAAAATCAGAAACCAGTAGAATAAAACAATTTCAATTTTTTTCCCAATGAAAAGCTCAGTGATGTATTTCTCAGGGCTCCTGAAATGATACCCTCACTTTACGTAACTTACGTATGCTGTGTTCTATTATATTTACTATGTGGCTTGGGAGGGTTCCCCAGCGTCAAAAATAGTTCAAAGCCAATTGCCTTTAATTATACCAACGCTGAGACTCCAAGACAGGTGGGATGATGATGATGATGATGATGTGTTGTGTGTGTGCTGCCCTCAGTCAAGTGAATTTTCAGGAGGAAAATGGATGAGCATAAAAAGGAGGTGTCAAAGGCGCATGGTTT
>NW_024424008.1:5489716-5571819 GCF_017311325.1 Ursus maritimus
AACCACAGAACCTGACTTACGCTACTTCTGAAGAGTTAAGATCACAGCCAAGACTACACTGGATCTGATCTCTTGGTGGGCTAGTGCTTAACTTCACTGAGCATCTACTATAAGCTAGACGTTATGGGAAAGGTCAACAAAATATAGTCCTGACTGACTTCCAGACCTCAAGCACAGTGCTTAAAAATAACCTCAGAAAAAAGGACAGCAGTATTATCTGCTTTCTGAAGTTGGCCTCCCTCTAGCTCCCTAAAATATCCTTTGCTTGAGAGCTTCTTTGAAGGCAGCATTTTGGTCATTAGTTTGCTGACTTGTTTGTGTGTGTGCATGTGACCTGCAGGAATGAGATAAAATATCTCCTATTACACGGGACAGAGAATCCCTACTTGCCTCTGAAGCTGTTAAATATATTTGGATGTTTCCCAGAAGGAAAGAGAAAGATTAGCATAATCTGGTTTCCATCTGTGAATACTTGGTTTGCTGAAATGAAAACAGCCCAGAACCAAAGACTTTATTATGATAATTTCTATTAAAACCCAAATATAGACAGACATATTAAGCAAGACGTCAAGTAGTACATGTGTTATATTGCGCAGTGGGAAGCCTGTGTGTGAGAGAAGGCTCGATACAAGGGCAGAGTCGGCATTTCCAGATATTACTTCCTTTATTTTTAGGAATTCTCTCAAGTGACATGATCATTACTGTGCCGTAGAGATGCTTACCTGCCTGAGGGGAGTTCTGAGATTTGAAAAGCCCGACTACTCCCTTCCCGTGGAATCCTCCCGATCGGAGAAGCAGGGTACTGCTCCTTGAGTTCTTCCAACATACAACAGGCAGGCGGTTGTGCCGATAGCAGCGGGCGACTCTTGGTAAACTACTGTCTTGTACAGCTTGTGGCACAACTAAAAGGCCAGGATAGCTTCAGGCACGTGGGAAGGAGAGAGAGAATATGAGAACATGAGTATCATCATATCCCGTAATTTTCTAAGGCCCAGAAACATACTGGTTGAGGGGTAAGATAGTTTTTAAACATGGAACTTAGTTTCAACTCAGTTCTTCTGGGGTTGAGAAGAAACAGCAGAGATGGTGAAAACGGCTAAATAAATCCATTAATCTGTAGTCTTTTTTGAAATAAGCCCCCTTTAGTGATACTGCAGATTCCTGAGGAATAACCTAAACTTAAAAAATAAAAATGCTCTGTAGAATTACTAAAAAGGGCTCTGTTAAACTGATGATTCCGTTTGCCTTATGCACTACTTTCTGTCAACTTGAAATAAAGATTGTAAGATTCCTGGATTAATATCAACTTTATGAGAATGACAAGTCAAACTGTCAACTCATTAGTCTGCTGAGATGACAACTGAGCACAGAGTACACTAATATTAGCCTGCGGAGATGGTGAAAGAACTAAAAATCAAAACCAAATGATTTTTGGTATGAGAACAGTACGTTCAAATGTCAAAATAAGTTTAAATATTAACACTACATGCTGATAATTTTTTTAAAAAGATTAGCTCATAAAGTTACAGGATATGACGCTGGGAAAATACAAAACAGACAGGAGTACCTTGTTTTTATAGATTAGGAAACACAAGAAGATAGGCAGGCTTCAGAGTCATTTCCTTTAGTTTATTTAGAAATATTATACTAAAAAGATTTCATATTAGTAACCTCCCAACCTCTAATCCCATATATTTGTGTGTGAGTATGTTTGCTGTTCTTCCTCTTTTTTTTTTCTTTTAAATGTAGGCTCCACGCCCGGTGTAGAGACCAATGTGGAGCTTGAACTCATGACCCTGAGATCAAGACCTGAGCTGAGATCCAGAGTTGGATGCTAACCGGCTGAGCTGCCCAGGTGCCCCAGGATAACTGCACTCGCAATCCCTAGCACCTACTTCATCCATCCCTCCATCTATCTCCCTCTGGTAACAATCTGTCTGTTCTTTATAGTTAAGAGGCTGTTTTTTGGTTTGCCTCTCTCCTTTTTTTTCTCTTTTTTTCATTTGTTTTGTTTCTTAAATTCCACATATAAGTGAAATCATATGGTATTTGTCTTTCTCTGACTGTTTATTTTGCTTAGCATAATACTCTCTAGCTCCATCCATGTTGTTGCAAGTGGCAAGATTTCATTCTTTTTGATGGCTGAGTAATATTCAGTAATATTCAATATTGGAATGTTATATGTATATACCACATCTTCTTTATGCATTCATCAATTGGCCTGCTTTCATAATTTTGTTACTGTAAATAAGGCTGCTGTAAACACAGGGATGCACATATTCTTTTGAATTAGTGTTTTCCTATTCTTTGGGTATATACCCAGGAGTGTGATTACTGGATCACAGGGTAGCTCTATTTTTAACTTTTTGAGGAACCTCCATACTGTTTTCCACAGTGGCTGCACCAGTTTGCATTCTAATCAACAGTGCACGACGGTTTCTTCACATCCTCACCACCACCTGTTGTTTCTTGTGTTTTTGACTTTAGCCATTCTGACAGGTATGAGGTGATACCTCATTGTGGTTTTGATGTGCATTTCCCTGATGATGAGTGATGTTGAGCACCTTTCCATGTGTCTGCCGGGCAGGTATTTGTAAATTTAAACTGTCATTTAAAATAAGATATCTATGGCTCTTTAGGAACAGAGGGGTTGAAACGAATAGTAACGTTAAGACAACTTTCTAAAATAGGTACAAGCCTTGCAATATACAAAGTACTTTCATAGCCTTATTCTATTCAAACTGGGAATTTATGAATGCAAAGGAAACAACTTACCTGCAGATGAAAATGATTAAACTTGTGGATGGCAGAAATGTAGTTTTAATAAATATAAATAGAAAGCATGAAACAGAACTTAACTGATACAGGAAACAGTGAGAGATGACAAGAATAGAAGAAAACATGTGCAATTACATTCTCTAATATCCCTCGAAAATATTCTAATTAGCATAAGAAAACCCTGCCTACACTTGGGTCAACAAATACAGTGTGGGCCAAACCAGGCTCTGCCCATTCATTTATTTACCATCTGCGGCTGCTTTTGAGGCAGAGAAGCTGCAATGAGGAGCTACAATGAGACCATATGGTCTACAAAACTGAAAATGCGTACTATCTGGCCCTTTAAAGAGAGGGAAAATCCTATTTTTATTTCAAGTTATCTTCAGGCATGATAGAAAAGATGCAAATGGGAAGAGAAAGACAAATTAAAAAAAATCATAAAGGAGACAAAAACTCTTACCTTTCACCTTTTGCTCTAATCTAGGCACTACTCACTGATACAGTTACACTTCTGAGAATGCCAAGGAGATGCTTGCTCGTGCTGCTAGACAGTGTGCCTTAGACACACATATTCCTGCAGAGCTTGCTCCTTATTTTCTGATATTTTTCTCTCTCTGGGTTATGGTGACAAATAGCCCATTCAAGACAAAATAGAAGAAAGGAAAGGTGTTTTTTGGAGCCCACTAACAGACTTACCTCCGGCAGAGTGAATACATCCTGTTGGAGGCAGTGATTCGAAAATACTCTGGTTTTGAGCGAGAAGAGCTGCCACTTATGGTTCCCAGACCCAAACGCTGATAGTCTCTGAAACAAGCTTTTTCCACTAACTGCTCCATCGTAGACTTCTCTGAGGCCTTCAGAGTGGTACTTGTGGGGAGTTCACTATCATCTGAAACTGTGGAGGCAGAAACAGATTTTGAAAAAATGGTATGGCTCAAAGTAGAGGATTAGAAGCTTCCTTCTGAAGAAGATTCTTAAACCAAGAGAGGTTTATATTAGGGTTACGGGCATTACATATATCATAAATTAAATCCTGTTAATTCTTTGAAGAATCATTATGTTCAAACATAAAACAGTAATGGATAGTCAGGAAATAAAATATCAGGAGCTCAAAATGTCAGGAAAATGAACTCAAAATGCCAGGGAAGGGGCGTGCTTGGCTGGTTCAGCTGGAAGAGGATGTGACTCTTGATCTTGCGGTTGTGAGTTTGAGCCCCGCACTGGGTATAGAGATTACTTAAATAAGCAAACAAATAGATAGATAAATGTAAAAAAACAACCAGGGAAATTAATTCAAAATTTCTAAAAATAATATAATTTTGAATTCATTACCTATATTTTTCTGTTTCACTCAGGCTTGCTTATTAATGCCAAAGTATAGTTATTTCTATTTAGAACTCTATAAAACAAACATTCAAACTTTGTCAGAGGCTAACCCATCAGTAAAATTTATCTTTAATATGATCATTATACAAACTTCATCATCCAGGCTTCAGTTAACTTTTCAGAACATAAACTTTTATTAGAAATTTCTAGATTAAGCAGAAGTTCACTCGTGGGAAAAGACCTTTCTTAGAGAGGTATCAAGAAGTTACACTTTTTTGTGGAAAATATTTTTCTCAGAGGATGTGGTGTACATGGGAAACTCCCTCATAATTTTGCAATCGCAGGTTACAGAATCCCTGAAGATTTTAGCTGTGGAAGGATTTACCCAATAATCAAGCATTTTAGGGAGGATTTAAGAAAACCCCCAACATTCCTAATTGGTACTGCATGTTCTAACTTAAAAAAAAAAAAAAAATCCATGTTAAAAACTGTCCTAATTTACTTTCTTATTTATTTCTACAGTGAGAGAAGTCAAATTAAGGTTTCAGAATTTTTGGATATGTACTCAAAGTTCTGATGTCAAAGGGAATGCTATGGCTCTCTTCCATTTAAAGAAAAAAAAAAACCCGAAACAGCTTATCCGTACAAACACAGGAACTTCACAATGCAAATATACTACCAGGTATCAGTTTTGTGTTGGCTTTTTATTTTCAGAGGAGCAAAGAGTATTACATAATTTTGCCTTTTGGTGGAATAAATATCATAGAATAATAGTTTTTCTTCTGTGTAATCATAAAAACTTAAAATTAGAAGAGTCAAATACCAATGGGTAATGTTTTTATGGCTTTCCATGTGACTGCAAGGAGGCCAGGGATCCAACCAGTGGTCATTCCAGTAATGCAATGGTGGGTCTTTTCACTGCTCTCGGAGTACGTAGGTACACATACTGAAATGGACACCTTTAGCCAGTGATCTCTCTAAACATGAGGTCTTTTTCTTCAAAATGTCCTTATTGTTATTATTATTAGAAGTAGTAGTAGTGTCATAGTCACCGGTGATTGACTCTAAGATCCTGAAAGGAAAAGGGGGCAAAGGCACCCTGCCTCCCATTAGATCAGATTCTCCCTGGTGCTAATTCCATAAACATACTCCACAGTGGGTTAAGGAACAGAAAACAGTCAATAGGACATTTTGTGACCTTTCCTGCCTCTATTTTCCCAACCAAGAGGTATCTCAGCTTCTCAGATTCTGTCCTTTTAAATATTTACTAGGCATTTTTTCCCTTCCCATCTAAGAATTCCTTCATCTTTGGTCCCTCACTTTGATTCAGAGTACCCACAATGTTCTTACCCCACACCCAAATCTTTAATTTTGAATATCCAGTGTTCTCGTTTCCTTATTCTTACTGCATAACAATCAGGTACAGGGGATTACTTTCTACCTAAATTTCCCATGCACTGGGGTGTCTTTCTTTCTCCCTTTGATGACACCCATGTAACAATGGCCAACAAGCTCTGTGGACTTAGTAAAAGAGAAGTATAATTTAGCAAAATCTTATCTGAACAATGGAATATTGGGAAAATAATATTTTCTTTCCAATTCTGAGAAGCTGGTAAGTGCCTCCAATCTTTTTATGAGATCTAGGTTCTTGTGAGTCAAAGTAAGGGCAACTACATCTGAGTCTCTTATTCTTACTCATATAAGAAGAAAGAATAAAACCAATTCATGAAGGAAAAAGGAGTTCTCACATACCTGATATATCATCTTCTTCATTCCATCCAGGACGATTCACTCTCTCTTCCACAATTGTCCCTGTCCTCCTCTTCAATAAATACTGCCGCCCAATTGTCATTTTCCCTGCCCTTTTGGCACCTTTCACAATTGTTTTTGAGAAGGTGCTGTAAGTCATAAAACCAAAGAGACCATCAATTTAATATGAGGACACCATTTATATTTTTTGATACCTACACAACTCAACTTGTTTCTTTTCCATACCCACAGCTACTAGGATTGCCAGTAAGCCTCTCCTTCTTTGTATCATTTTGTATATACCAGTAGACTTCCTGTACAACACTCTTGTTATCAGGACAGTTGTAGGCGAAAAGTGCAAGAACCTAGAGTGGCACATAAGCTACTTATTCCAAATCTAAACGCAGTTTGGCTTTTTGGTCAAACATGCCCCTTAACACACTCTGGTTATCCGTGCCACTGTCTCCACCAGCTCCCACAAACTATGCTGGTAGAAGTTCCCCTGCATGGAAGCCCATCTGCTCCCCTCTCTACTAATTCAAACTCTTCCTACTAACTCGTAGGCTTTTCTTTGAGATCATATGACAGTTATGGTTAGCCATGTTTAAGTGTATATATGCGGTGTCCTGCCTCTGACACTGTAAACCTTTACACACTCAAGACAATTCTAAGGTGCTTTAAATCTTAAAATTGCTATATCTCTCTTGCAGCTGGATAGATTAAGCTTGTTACAAAAAGGTTGATTTTGCATGTGTGTGTGTGTGTGTGTGTGTGTGTGTGTGTGTGTTTCCTACCAGAGTTCACAGATTCTAAACACAAAACACCATACAAAGCTTCGTATCTTCCCTAGAGTGCTGGAATAATAGATGTCACAGCTCCTCTGTGACTCCACAGCACTAAGACAAGACACTTGGCTCCCTGCTATAAATACCTAGGAAGCTGCTCATGGTTCAGTGTATCATTTCTGGATCCGCATGGTCCCTTTCACTTACCAGGTAACAGTGGTACAGGTGGTCAGCTATGCAATTTAGTAATGACACACTGTCTGGAACCTCAACTCTTCTATAATCTCCAGCCTACCCCACTTTTAGGCAAAGAAAAGGGCTCTTCTCCAAAGTCTTCAGAGTACTCCCTAATATGTGATTTGTACTGGCAAATGTCCAAATTCTAAGCGATTAATGATAAATGAACTGAACTTTTGGCCCTATATTTTATCACTAATTGAAAATAAATTTTAAGCAACTGTTATTTTGTAATAACCAAAATGTAAAAGTTTCAATATAAATTACTAAAAATTTTCATCAGAAAATAAGGGGTCCTACGAAGAAACCTGACCACTAATGCAATGCCTGATCCTGGGGTGGATCCTGTAGCAGGCAGGAAAAGAAAGTAGCTGTAAAGGGTCACCAGCGATTTGAATAGGACTCTGGGTAGGACAAAAGCTTTCTAGCAATTCAATTTCATGGTTATACACCATGGTTTGTTCTTAGAAAATATGTACTGATATATTTAAGGGTAAAGGGGTGTTATGTATATCACTCAAATGGTTTAGAAAAAAATATATATGAGAGAGAATGACAAAGAAATGGAGCAAAACATAAACAACTGAAATCTGGATAAATGGTATACAGGAATTCTTTGTGCTATGTTATGACCTTTCTGCAAATCTGAGACTGTACCAAAACAAGAAGTTATAGAAAAGAAAAAATAAAGGCTGGACCTCTAGATCCAAGTAAAACTGTCTCCTAGGTCTGGAAACCAAAGAAAACTACAGGGCCAGCTCAAAGGCAGTTAGAACGGGTTCAATATGAGAAAAAGGGGGAGCGGAATTCCACATTCTACAACTATATCATGAGCAACGGTCAAAACGTCTTGTAGCATTTAGTTTTTAAAGCTTGTTCCATACATCAGTGTTACCCTCCCATAACGTTCTGAGTGAGGTCCAACGGGCTTGACAGAATGGCAGACAAAAGAGCAGTCACGTACATACTGACACAGAGGACAAGTCACTTCCCCTGACAGGGAGCTATGAAAAGGCTGAAATAAAGAAACTTGACTGTCTTCTTACCGGAAGGAAGTGTTCTTTTCCTTCTGTTTGGGTAAAATTATTTGGGGGGTAGTTTGTCCAGCAGCAAAAGCAAAGGTGGTGAAAATGGACTGAGGATAACGGAACTTCATTAGCTGTTTCTTAAAGATCTCTACTACTTCTGGACTCACTTCTTCATCAAACGCTACTTTAATCAACTAGAAACAAAAGAGAGGAAATACATCAGAAGGGTTACTTAAGGATTTCCAGACAATTTCCCCCAAGTTACTGAAATAACAGAAAATAATACTAAATGGCAGAAGTCCAGAGGTTGAGGGGACCTTGGATGTCATGTAATATAATTTTTTATTAAAAAAAAAGGCTCGGAAAGGTTTACTTGTCATAGATGGTTTGCTGGCAAGGGGAATTTGGCCTAAGGAAGCCTCTTCTTACCCAGAGACAGAAATCTAGCAAGAAAAAGCCTGTTTCACTAGAATCCTAACCGATATAGCCAGGCAACATCCCAGTTTAGAGTCCTTTGGCAGGTGGAACAGTGATGAGATCCCTAGGAGGCCCCTGACCCCAGGTGATGGGAGAAGGTCTGGAGCCTAGAGATCAGCAGCCTCACATTTCACACAATGAGCACATGGTGGTCCACGGCGTCCTGGCTAGAAAGAACGAGGCAAGAACCGGTGCCCTCAGAAATCTGAGAAGTCAGAGTCAAGGCATAAAAACAGGAAGAACAAAATATCACAGACTGAGAACTGTAAAAAGGAAAAACTAAGGGAAGATCACTCGAGCAGTGTCTGCTTTGTATCAGTAATTCCACAAGTTCTGATACGCTTAAAGCCCCCTAGAAAAACCTCTGCTTAATTAAAGGTTCTTTAGTTGGTACCAATAGCACTTTAGCCCTGACTATAATTCTTAGAGTTTTATCTCTTCCACAGAAGGGCCATAGGGCATTTCCTTCTGAAACAGGTGCCGAGAGAATTGCTTTCTATCTAAAGCCTTTATCAAACACAAAGGTATGATTTGGCAGAGAACAAGAGTCAATTATATGCGTCTGAATTCCTAAGATCACTAAATATTGACAGATAATCTGTTGGTACTCAGTTGGCCAAGGGGTTCAGGAAGTGAGGGATTAAATACAGAATGATTCAGGGGTTTACTCAGTTGAAGATTTACCCTCTCAGACCCTCTGACCCTCCTCATCCTCTAACTTCTGACCCCATTACCACAGGAAGTAGCCTCAGGATTTGCAGAAAACTTTTAGATAGTAGTAGAGGAATGGCTCTCTTTCTTAATACCTGAAAAGATGCTGATGTAATCTGTAGTCCCTCTTGCATGTTCTGCTGTAGCTGGTTCTGCATTGTAATCTTCTTCTCCTTGGTGATGGAGGCAATGGGAAAACTCCGCACAACTGTCTGCTCACCAACTACAGGAAAACAGGACACAGACTCAGCAACAGCACTTTACTGCTTATTTATAGAGTCTCTGCTTCTCATTTTATCAACCTCTGCTAAAGAAATTTAACAGGAGAGGACAATGCCCAGGAATGCAGTGAGAGAAAATGCCATGATTCTAGAATCGCATTCATTGATTTTATTGCATGGCAATTCACTCCTGAGACTTGATCCTTTCCTGGAGTGAATGAACCGGCACAGTCTGCCTGCCTTCCTTCTCTCTATCTCCCTGACCTGCTGGGTGCCACACAAGATCACCTGGTTTAAGGCAATCTTAAAGGTTCTTAATCTTAAGGAATCCATGATATTTCATGTAAGTATAAAGCAAAAGAGAAAAGATTTTTAAAATGTGTTTCCATACGTGGTAAAAGGTGTTGTACCCTGTATTTGTGCCTTCAGAAGATACACGGCTAAGCTTAGGCTGAAGAGTTTTAGGAATTTAAATATTAAAGCAAAGAAGGAAAAATATAAATAATTATTTACCAACTACTAGAGGTTGTAAAGACTTACGCACACAGCCTCTCTTAGAGAGTTCAAAGTTTCCCCTGGGAGAGGAGAGTCACACGCCAAATATAACATGTCATTAGCTCCTAGGTTTGAGCGAACAGGGCTGTAAATATTTCAGAAAAGAAGATTTTTGCATGTTAGATGGCTTGAGAATGATTCCTGGAGGAAGTGAGAGGGGAGGTGAGCTTTGAAGAGAGCGTAGGATTGGATTTGCAGCAGGAAAGAGGAGGGAAATTCAGGCAGTGGTGCAAGTGAAAGAACAGGAGTGGCAATGGGCAAGGCACGTTGGCTGGTCAGCCAGAGGGGGGAACGGAACTCGGCTCAAGAGCTCGTACACACATCCACTTACCAGCACCAGAATTCCTCATTCCCTGGTTCTGTCAACCCCTAACCCGGAAAACTCTGATCATCCTCTTACGTTGAGCTCATATCCAGAGACTAAGCAAAATTAGGGTGTATGTAGACTTTAAGTCCTAGGATGTACTAAACAACGTATACTTATATAACACATATAAAATTATCAGATTCCTATGTGTCACTAAAGGAGATATTTTAAATTAGAAATTTAAAAAGAGAAATAAAATAAAAGAGGCAATAAGAAGGCTTTCAGTGATGAAAATATATTCCCTAAAATACAAAATTAACCCAAAAACTGACAGGAAGAAACAAGAGAATAATACAAGCCTTTACACTAAGTATGGTTTTGACTTTTTAAAAAAAGAAATAAATTAAAACAACTTAAGTGACCAAGTATCTCATATATTTTTATCCCCAGAATGTGTGTTTGTGGCCACTGAACTCACAAGTCACAGTACAAAAGAAACCGTAAGTACTGCGTATTTAGTTTCTTTTAAAATTACATTTGCTTTCAAATACAAATATAATTTAATGCATGGTGATATGACAGGAGAGAGCTGAAAAATTTTGCTCCATTTTCACTCTTTTTCAAATGAATACAACTCTTCCTACAGATTCACTTTGTTTATTGAATCTTATGATGCTTTTTGTTATTATATTGTAAGTACTCTTTTATGAACAAGACAAACCATCTTGATTCTATCTAAGCAAGGAATTAGACAACTGCGAGATTTTATAGATACTAAATTTTATACACCTAAAGCCCACTGTCTAACAAAATGTGCAGCACATAAATTACATCTCATCAAATGTTACCGAATCAATAATTGCAGATGAGGAGGGAACTTTAGTGACCATTTATCCCAGGGGTTCTCAATCCTTACTATGCATCATAATCACTTCTGGGGCTTAAAAATGCACAGATGCCTGGGTCTTTCCATTCCTAGAATCCTATTCTAGGTATTAATTCAACTGTGTGAGGGTTGGGCCCAGATGGGTAGGTGTTTTTAAAGCTTCCCAGATAATTCAAATATGCAGTCAAGGTTGAAAACCACTGAATTATCACCAACCAAGCCCAATTCCCTAATTTTATAAAAGGGGAAACTGAAACTCAGAGGTCAGGGAATTTTCCTTAAGATATCAAGATTGGTCAACAACAATCGAAATCTGAGCTTCTTATTTGGAGACCAACAGTTTTAGTCCAAATCTTATATGCTTTTCCCATCAACCAGAAGAGTTTAGATGGAGATGATAGTGATTTTAAAAAGATAATTCAAACTTGCTAGGGCATGCTATTCCTTTCTAATATGGAAGACAGCATAGAGTAATAGAAAACAGAAATAGATTCGAGGGAGTTTAGTGAATGGAAGTTGTCTGCCAAGAGGGAAATGGCGTTAGTTGACGTGTGATGAGAGCAAGTGGGGTGAGTTAGTGCTGTACAACCCTGTGATGCTTAGTACATCCTTCCACAAAAGGGATCACGTGTCTGGAAGACCTGAGCCTTACGGTTAACTACAGGACTCAGAAAGGTGGGACAAATGAGCAGGAGACATTGTTAGCAGCTATGTATTATAAATATCCCTAAGTCACCATATATTGCCTCATGAAATTATGATTGTTCTGGTGAATGAAGCCTTGACTGACTGTTCAGAAGATACCTTTGGTTCTTTAAGTAGGACTCTAAAATCCAAATTATCATTAGCTTTTTTTTTTTTTTAAAGATTTTATTTATGTATTTGACAGAGATAGAGAGAGACAGCCAGCAAGAAAGGGAACACAAGCAGGGGGAGTGGGAGAGGAAGAAGCAGGCTCCCAGCGGAGGAGCCTGACGTGGGGCTCGGTCCTGGGATCACGCCCTGGGCCGAAGGCAGACGCTTAGCGACTGAGCCACCCAGGCGCCCCCAAATTATCTTTAGCTTTGACAGATAAAGGATTCTAAAAAATACTTGGTGACAAAAGGCTTACTTTGAATCTGAAATGATCTGCAAATGACTGCACACAAATGGAATGAAAGCCTCAAGCAGCACATGGATAGCTGTACTCTGACGGCATATTAGCTGTTATACCTAGCTGATCATGGGGAGTCCCCCTGAAAAGAATTCTATATGTGGTGAGGAACAAGGCTCCTTCTGCTGGCAGGAGCTGAGGGCCTCCAAGAAGGCCTCCAGTAGCTTCTTCTCTTCCATCAGGGTCTAGCAGGACTCGAAGACCTTCACAAATGATTTCTTCTCCTGGCAGCAGAGCAGGCCTAAGAATCTTGGGCTAACAACAGAGAAAGTATTTTAAACACAAATCTTGTGGGGTTTCCAACACTTAGACCAAAGTTATCTTTTCAGTTGCAGATCTAAAAAACCTGAGTCAGACTGCTTAGGTAGCCAAAATGAGAAAACAGATTTGGGAAGAGGCAGAAATTATGTTTTTGCATCCAAATGTGAAAAAATTCCTTGCTTATTAGCAGTAAAGTCATTGGAAATTACTAAGATGTTTAAAATATCTATTCAGTGGAACATTTTGCAACCATTAAAAAATGACCTAGATTTAGCATAGAAAGATACCAAGGATACATTGGTAGGTAAAAAAAGCAAGCTGTAACCAGTATGTATGCTATAATTCCCTCTTTTTGGAAAAAGGAAAAATTGTGAGAATATGGACCAAACTGTTAAAGGTGGTCCTATCATAGTTAAGGGCAGAGGTGAGGTGGGGTTGGAAAGACCATGGAGGACTTTCATTTTGTATAATGTGTATTTTTAATAGTCAATTTTATACAAAAAGCATTGTTACTTCTGTAAACTTAAAAAACAAATACTTAGAAAAATAGATGCATCTTTAAAAGGATCTGCCCTTCTTGGCCTTTATTGAAGATTAACACAATAAATGGCCAAATAATGAACATTTATGTTAATTAACACATGATACACTCCTCTGAAGATATCAGTGCTAGGGAAAAAAACCAAAAACTCTTCTGAAGATCTAATACGCTAATTTTCCCCAGTACTATTCTTTTTGTTGGCTCTAGGAAGCTCAGAGCTCAATGTAAAGCTGAACTTGTAATGATCATCGTGTCTCAGACTTCTCATAGAAATATCTTTCCTATCCATCTGGCTTCTGATTTTTCCTTTGAATTTATTTTTAGTAATTCTGGTATATAGGTAAGAGCATCCTGACCCTAGTCCACAGACTGGTGCCAGACTAGCTGCAAAATAATCATCTGGGAGGCTTGTACTCAAAAGTATAGATTCCCAGACCAAGTCTCAGGGAACTCCAATTCAGGAGGCTGGGGTGGGGTTCGGGACACTCAATTTTTAATAGACTTCCCAGATTTCCAGATGCTTGTGATGTATGCTTATAATGTAAACAGATTCCAGAACCTGGTATTTTTACGGTAACTGCCTTAAGTCCTTTTTTTCTGGAAGTAGGCAGGGCATAAAATCTTGGCTTGGGTTTGAGAGTTAGAATGTTCATAATTTATGCCCTGCCCATAAAAATAGACTCAACAAGAGGCTATTACTGTTCCTTGTTGAATCTACTATTCTACTTCAGTATCTGCTTTGTGAGGAGCTACACGACACACTGAAAGTTTAATGTATCATTAAACTGGAGTCTCTGTAAAAGGTTAGGAGAAGGTACTTTCTGGGACACAAAAGTCTATTGTTGCTGTTGTTAAGAAGAGATGTTATACCCTGAAAGCATGTAGTCTGGAATAATTACCTTCTGTATAGGCGGGAGTCTTCTACTCTCTCGATGTACTGCTTCTAGGGTCTCAATGTGCATAGCTACAATTCCTAGGATAAGTCAGAGTATTCAAAATAAAAGAGCACAAAACACGCAGAATTAATACAAATTCTGAATATTTTAGAATTAAAAACTAATCACAGTTTGGTGGTTCCTTAAAAAGTTAAACACAGAATTACCATATGACGCAGCAATTCCACTCCTAGGTATATGCCCAAAAGATCAAAAATAAGGACTCAAACAAATACTTATATGTGAATATTCATAGTAGCCAGAAGGCAGAAACAACCCAGATGTCCATCAGTAGATGAATGGATAAACAAAACGTGGTATATCCATACAATGGAATAGTATTCGGCCATAAAAAGGAATGGCATTTTGATACCTGCTACAACATGAAAGAACCTTGAAAACATTACGCTAAGTGAAAGAAGCCAGACACAAAAGGAGAAATATTATACGATTTAACTTAGATGCAATATCTAGAACAGGCAAATTCATAGAGATATAGAGCCTACCAGGGGCTACAGAGATGGAGAATGGGGAGTTACTGCTTAATGGGTACAGAGTGTGTGTTTCAGTGATGAAAAAGTTTTTGGTAATAGATAGTGGTGATGATTCCAGAACACTGTAAATGTGATTACCATCAGTGAATTTTACACTTAAAATAGTTTAAAGTGGCAAATTTTATGTTATATAGATTTTACCATAATTTAGAAATATTAGAAAATTAATCAGAACATAAATAAACAGCATGACTAAACTACATGGAAGACAAGTATTATAAGTGTTATGCTGAAAAAAAATAGACCCCTAAAAACAATTCTTACTCAATTATCTCCAATATTCTTGTTCTCTAATATCTATAAATTGATTACCTGGTATCATGCAATGAAGGCTCTTGATGTGATCCTGGGTAACTCCACTTTCTGTGCAAACCTTGTCAATAAATCGGGTAATGAATCGCACAACAGAATTGGCGACATCATTATTCTCTGAATCTTCAAACCCACTTTCTGTATCATAGCTCTCAGCTACACTTCCTGCAATACTGAGAAAATCAAGGAAAGAAATCATGGTCAGTACTCAAATGTAACAAATAACTATTCTATCACAGTTTTTTTTTTTAAGATTTTATTTATTTATTCGACAGAGATAGAGATAGCCAGCGACAGAGGGAACACAAGCAGGGGGAGTGGGAGAGGAAGAAGCAGGCTCATAGCGGAGGAGCCTGACGTGGGGCTCGATCCCATAACGCTGGGATTACGCCCTGAGCCGAAGGCAGATGCTTAACGACTGCGCCACCCAGGCCCCCATATCACAGTCAGTTTTGATAAAGTTTAAATTTGTCCACATTATGATATCCTACTTGCCTATATTTGAAAGCTACTGTCGGGTATTGTCCTTTGGACCCAGATTTGTTTTTGTAAGAAACACTTCTGTCATTCTCCTAAAAAGGAACTCAGGAACCACAGAAACTAAAGCAAAAATAGACTCTTTCATTTATTATCTGATACTTGAACCTTCTAAAAAAAACCAAAAACCTGTTCTCTCAAGTTAATTACCACATAGAGCCAGACAAAGTAATATTGCTATCTTTGGCCTTTGACAACTGGGAGACCTATTCTCTGGTAGGCAAAGTAAAAGAACTTTTCCCAGAAAATAGATATTTTTCCAAATGGAAGAACCAAACTGTCCTGTGAACCTTTCTGTTGCCAATAGTTGTCTCTTTGAGTGAACCACAACACTTTTAGTCACTTTGAAGCCATCCATCTTCTGTAGGTGATAAAATCATGCAACAGAAGGGAATGAATTTGAAACAGTGGATGTGAAAGCTCAATCCCTGTCCTTGCTGCTCATTCAGTCCCACTGTTCAACAAATACTCCTGTCTCCTATGCCTTCTTTTACACTGCTAATCATGGAAAAGACTCATTTGTCTGTTCCAACCTACTTAGTTCTCTCTCCTCCAAATCCAACCACGTTAGCTGAAACAGTTTTAAGGTAAAGCTGAACAGTGAACATGGCCTCGCATCATCCCAAAGCATTAAAGAACCTGAATGCCTCAGCCACTCACTAGGTAGGTTTCAAGGAGCATGGTCACCTATAGTTTGAAGTGATGAAGGCCTAGGCTATATTGTTCACATAAAATAACTCTGTAGGAAGAAATAAGAGGCCCGTTCAGTTGACTGCATGGTGTAAAAGGATGACTTCAAAACAAAAAAAGTTGTCTAGCCTGAAGGACTAGAAGCTCTCAGGTGTTCTTGACAAATATGAAGTACCTGGGATAGGGAAATTGGGAGGTTGGGGTCAGAGATGTGGGCTTGTGGATAAGTTTCTAAGAAAGTACAAAGAGCGTGGAAGAGGGATTGAGAATGGGAGAGAAGAGAAGCTGCCTGAAAGAGTCTGAGGAGGATTTACAAGAGTTAGAAGAACTACCAGCATGTCAGAGAGTCATGGAAGACCGTCACTACAACAGTAGAACGTCACTACTGTTGGGTAAGCAGTCCATGTATTCATTCATTTGATCACACGGTCAACCAAATATTTATTGAGCATGTACTGCACGCAAAGACCTGTAGGTACAGCAATGAATGAGGCATACAATAGGCAAATAAATGAAAATAAATCAAGTTGTAGAAAGTGTCATGAAAGAAAAAAAAATGCAAGGTAGGAGAAAGAGTGATGTCTGTGCTACTTAACATAAAGTCGGGAAGCCCTCTCTAGGTAGATGGCATTTGAGCAGAGAATTAGATGAAGTGAGGGAGCGTTCTTGTGACTATTTCAGGGAGAGTATTCCAGATTGTGGGAACAAATACAAAGACCCCGAGACAGTGTCATGCTTAGAGTGTATGAGGATTAGCATTATTAGCAGGGAGACCAGTTTTCTTGACAGAAGAATGACAGGAAATAAAGTCAGAGCAGTCGTCAAGAGCCAAATCCTGTTAGGTCTTTTAGTCCATGGGTTTATTCTCAGTGGTACTGGAAGTCAATGTCGGGTTGGGAGCAAGGCATGGTTGAAGACACAATTACAGAAAAATGCAATGGATACACTGAAAAAAGGAGGGCCGAGAAACAAATAATAACTTTGGCAAGAAGTTCAATAGTAATTTTCCAGAGTGCTTTCTGTAAATTGTTATGGCAGAAAGTAACTGAAAGGCTTGGTCAGTGGTGGGTGAGACAGTTGAAAAATTGGGTCATGAAAGAAAAGAGACTGTGGGAGGTGGTTACGAACAGTGAGATGAAGTGAAGGTCTTCTGATGTAGCAGAGTTGAAAAGAAGAGCTGAGCAAGTCTGAAGGTAAGGATAATGCTTAAAATTTTGAAATACGTACAGCAGTATTTGCCCCAAATACTTTATTTTGTCTGCTAAGCCAAGAATAGGCGGGTCTCTGGATGTGCACATCTTGGTACCTGTTTGTGACAATGCTGTTGCTTCCGCTCTCCCAGTCGCCCGGCGCTGATGCTCTTAGGAGCTTGTTTTTACTTGTATCCAGTGGAACTAGCAGGTTGACCATGAGGTTTGCAAAATGAATGGCCTGACTGAAGACAGTGCTTTCCTCACGTTGCACCAGCTCCTGTTGAGCTGCTTTGCTCAGAGAAGGCCAGAGGCGCAGCTGCCCCGCCGCCAGGTCCATCGCTGTCTTCTCCTGGTACTGGTCATCTGGACGCTTATCCTACAAAAATGAAGAAAACAATGCAAATCCATGACACGAGCTTCAAAAAACATGGAACATGTTTCAATTATCCATCTATTAAATATCTATGTCACCAAAAAAAGAAAACATATAAATAAATTGTAACAACAAAAGCAACCACAAAACAAAATCAACTCTGTTTTTTCTGCCAGCTCCAGCCGGTCTTGAGCAGAACAATGTGATAAACCCAAGAGAGCAGCAGCAAAGCACAGATGGCTACACTTCTCACTGCTGACATTTCATTGCATTGATTCCTCTCTGTGGCCCCGTCCCTTTCAAAGTGCCAGTTATAACAAATTGTTGACGTGAAATATGTATAAATGAATGACTGTCCAGTAGCATTTACTAATATTCTGATATGTTTCGTCTCTTCTGCTCTTTGGGAGGAGACAGAATGATGAAAGTCACAAAAAACAGAGCTAGATTTCCTTGTAAATGTGGGAGTCAAATATTATCAGGACATAGGATATAACAATGGGAGTTTATTTTATTTTTTTATCAGTTCTTAATTTTATTTATATTTATTTGGCCAATAATTTTATTTTTGTGCATATTTTAAAAATTTATCTATTTTTATTTAAATTCAATTAACATATAATGTATTATTGGTTTCAGAGGTACAGGTCAGTGATTCATCAGTCTTATATAACGCTCAGTGCTCATTACATCACGTGCCCTCCTTATGTCCATCACCCAGTTACCCCACCCTCCCACCCTCTCCCCTCCAGCAACCTTCAGTTTGTTTCCTGTGGTTAAGAGTCTCTTATGGTTTGTCTCCCTCTCTGATTTTGTCTTGTTTTATTTTTTTCTCTCTGCCCCTAGGATCCTGTTTTGTTTCTTAAATGCCACATAGGAGTGAGATCGTATGATAATTGTCTTTCTCTGATTGAGTTAATTCATTTAGCATAATACCCTCTAGTTCCATCCACATCGTTGCAAGTGGCAAGATTTCATTTTCTGATGGCTGTGTAATATTCCATTGTGTGTATATATACATACACGCACACTCCACATCTTCTTTATCCATTCATCTGTTGATGGACATCCGGGCTCCTTCCATAGTTTGGCTATTGAAGCCCACTGACCTTTAAAACTCCAGGTTTTAAGCCCTACTGGTTGCAAGAACTCATGAAATTTGGGCCCTCTTCCGTTCTAAGCCGATTGCTGTGGGCATTTGTTTTCCCCATGCGCTCCCCTGTGTGCTAGTTTGTCTCTCCCTCTCCTTTGCAACTGTGGCTCCCTCCCTACTGCCGTGGCCATGAACTGTTTCTCTCTCAAGCTGCATCTCTGCACTTCCTACCTTCTTTGATGTGGCCTTTTCTCTACCTTCAGTTGTGGAGTTTGTTTTGCCAGTCCTCAGACTGATTTCTGGGGTATTTAGGGTGACTGGACAGTTACCAGCTGTACTTGTGGGAGAAGGCAAGCCTATGATCTCCCTACTCAGCTGCCATCTGCTCAAAATCCTTTTTTTTTTTTTTTGAGTCTGACAATAGGATTTTAAAGAGGAGCTTCCTAGTAGGCTTAAAAGTTAAAAAAAAAAAGCTAGTATATCTAGTCTCACTGGTATCTAATCTAGGTATCATAGAGAGACTTCTTTAGAAGGAAGGACAGAGAAGCAGTGACACGTGTTTGCTCTACAAATGCTTTTGAGATATACCAATGTTAGCTTTATATTGGCTTAAAAAAACTATCAAAAGCACCACAACAGCCCAAATATTTCTGGAACATGACCTCAAACTAATTTGCATCCGTTAAAATTACCCTTTACCCAAGTGTATTTGGTGTTTTGAAAGAAAAATCTGAGTTTTACGTTAAATTAAGTAAACAATTCACACTAACAGTATATAATAATATGGAATATGAGATATATGTTAGATAGTGCTATTCTTTATTAAAGTTTTTATTTTTATCATACTCAAGAATAGACAATGTTTAAAATTACATGAGACACAGCAATATTTGAATAGTACTATATAGTTCCTGTTAGAAATCTAAATTCATTTATCTCACATAATGTAACGTCAATTTAAAATGGAGATGTAAGACGCTTCACTGACTGAGTCACCCAGGCGTCCTGCAATTTTCTTACCTTAAAATATTTTCTTGATATTTTTCTCAAGTATAATTTATGGTGAAAAAATATATGGAAACATATAGAATATTCCTAAAAGGAGAACTAGATTTATTGCTGACATACTTTCAAGAACTATTGAATTTTATATTTATTTCAGCGTCATTTTTTTGTTTATTTTATATAAATTCAATTAATTAACATATGGTATATTATTAGTTTCAGAGGTAGAGTTTAGTGATTCATCAGTTGTATATAACACCAGAGCTCATTATATAAAGTGCCCTCATTAATGCCCATCACCCAATTACTCCATTTCCCCACCCTCCTTCCCTCCAGCAACACTCAGTTTGTTTCCTGTAGTTAAGAGTCTCTTATGGTTTGTCTCTCTCATTTCATCTTTTTTATTTTTCCCTCCCTTCCCCTATGATACTGTCTTGTTTCTTAAATTCCACAGATGAGTGAAAACATATGATAACTGTCTTTCTGTGATTGACTTATTTTGCTTAGCATATACCCTCTAGTTCCATCCAAGTCATTACAAATGGTAAAGATTTCATTTTTTTGATGGCTAAGTAATATTCTACTGTGTATATATATCATGTCTTCTTTATCCATTCATCTGTTGATGGACATCTGGGCTCTTTCCATATTTGTGGACACTACTGCTATAAACACTAGGGTGCAGGTGCCCCTTTGGATCAGTATGTTTGTATCCTTTGGGTAAATACCTAGTAGTGCAATTGCTGGGTCATAGGGTAGCTCTATTTTAACTTTTTGAGGAACCTCCATACTGGTTTCCAGAGTGGTTGTACCAGCTTGCATTCCCACCAGCAGTTCCCCTTTCTCCACATTGTCACCAACATGTCATTTCCTGACTTGTTAATTTTAACCATTCTGACTGGTGTGAGGTGGTATCTCATTGTCCTTTTGATTTGTATTTCCCTGATGCTGAGTGATGTTGAGCATTTTTTCATGTGTCTGTTGGCCATTTGGATGTCTTCTTTGGAGAAATGTCTGTTCATGTTTCTGCCCATTTCTTGATTGGATTATTTGTTTGTTGGTGTTGAGTTTTTTAAGTTCTTTATAGATTTTAGATACTAGCCCTCCATCTGATTAGACATTTGCAAGTATCTTCTCCCATTCCATAGGTTGTCTTTTGGTTTTGTCAACTGTTTCCTCTGCTGTGCAAAAGCTTTTTATTAGAGTCATTTAACTTTAATTTGACATTTCTTCAAAAAGTTAATTACACAAAGACATCTGCTCAGGTATTTTCATTTTCTTTTTTCTGTTCAACTTCCTATAATTGTTTCCAAAGAATTACTATTTATTAACATGTAGTAAAACAATTCCACTGCTAAAGAACTATATTAAGAAGTTATTATGGAAAAATATAGTATCAGAAATCAAGAGAAGAAAGATGCTCACCACAGGACTCCCTAAGATGAACCTCAAATACACTAGAAGAAAGCGGCTAGATTTCCTTTTGTCCTGGGAATACCTGAATAAGTTTTCCTTGAAGCCAGGATGCTAGTCTCAGACTAGTATCTTTCTTCTCTTACCTTTTGCTTGAAATATGGGGCATGATTGTCTTCCTGGGCTGAGAGATACAGGGAGCGCACCTGTTCCTGCACTGCATTGTAGAAGGTTGTCTCCCAAAATTGCTGATTCGTCCAAATGGGGTGGTCCTGAACACAGGTGTAAGCAAACTGGCTGACTCCAGGGGCCAGTTTCTGTGAAAACACACAGTACACATCACCACAGGGCTAAAAGAGTCATGACAATTCAGAAAATTACAGGGGTCATGGTTAACCACAAATATCATCAAAGAGCTTATCTAAATAATATCTTACGGCAGTACAAGCTTAGCAATCAAAAACTTACTCATTTTTAACTGGCGACTTTGGGCTTGCTATCAAATCCTCTAGGGTCTCAGTCACTTAATGGACATTTAAGAACAGCTAGAAATCAATGTTATCATATGAATTAGAGAATGTATGAACAGTACCTGGCACCGTACTGTGCACACTGTAGGGCTGGTAGCTCTTACTACAATCGGGATATGTAAATGAAATCCAGCACAACCTAAACATAAAACTTCAGAGAATTTAAAATTTTTTCTACAGTACATTTTTGGGGGCACTAACTGAAATGTGAGTGAGCCTACAGCTTGGCCTTACACACAGAATGAGGGCATATCATGCATTTGAGACTCAAGAAGCATCACACCCTCCCTACTCTATCCCTTTACATCCCCAGCAAGGCTGCTGTCTGCCTCACATACTCCCTAGCAGACTGCCCTGGGCTTCAAGGGCATTTTCTGGTAACCAAGTCTGGTCATGGAAGGGAAATCTCAAACCAAATCTCCCTTTCCAGGACTTCCTGCTGGGCTTCAAAGTAAGAGTAAACCTCACTCTGTGATTTACAATAGAGAGAAGGAAAACTAACTCTGCAAGCTTTTGGGGCACTTCATAAATATTTACCTATCTCATTTAATACTAAAGATAAGATGCACATTATTATTGCCAATTTAAAGAAGAGGAAACTGAAGTTCAGGGAGGTTTAAGTGATTGCCTAAAGTCAGATAACAAGTTACATAAGTAGTAAAACTGGTTTTTAAGCCCAAAGTTTGTTTGGCTCCAAAGCCCCTGCTCTTTTTTCTATACCAAATTGTCTTGTAAAAGAACATCATAAAATAATTAGCACTGCTGTCTGTTTTTTCCTGCATCTTAGGATTTTGTGTCCCAAAGTAATATTCTGCCTTGAAGATTTGATATGATTTTAATTAACATTGTATTTTTACTTTTACATATGATTCATATTGTCAAGTTTCAGTTAATGATTTAAACCATCTTTCCACAGCTCTTGCTTTCATTTCTAAAGGTTAAAGATGTTTCAAAAACTTTCTTAATGCATCATTTCTCAGCAAACAGCAGGTAACATTCTCAATAGACAATTTTTTTGTCCATCTTATTTTTTTGTAATTGAGTAGAACTAAATTTTCTGATATGTCTTCTTTTAAAGCAATTTAATAAACCGACTTCTCTCCACTTGATCTTAGCCAGAAGGCTGAGAAGTGATTAAACTGACTTCTCTCGGAATATCGACACTGAAGATTACTATTAAGGTTACATATGTAACAGTTACATAGCAAAAGTTCATTTCTTAGGGATGCATAACAGATGAATAAGATACTTGGTAAAAACGGTAGCCTCAATACATGCTAATTTCCTCTTTGGTCTAGAGCAGACTAAACCTAGAACTGAAAATAGGCGCCACACATATCATGAAATGTAGTACTTCTGTGGAAGTGGGATGGCTATGATTTTGCCTATGAGGGTCTATGTATTTCTGCATCCCATGTGTAAATCCCTTTTAAGACAGGACTACGTATTGCTGCTGAGGTGACTGACTGTAACTCCTATCAGGTGGCTGTAAGTTGGGACTGACAGTGAAACAAAAATCAGGAGCTCCCCAAGGGTAAGCTGCATGAGGATCACTGATGAGAACTTCATAATGCCTATAGACTCGTTTAAAATACAGTTCCTATCTACCAGTGGGAAATCATACACAAACTGTGGTTCTGTGAGTACGTAAGCAGAAGCCACAAAGTGAATCACATGTTCCTCCAATACTCTGCTTGTAGATACTTGGGATGTAGGTTGCATGGGTTTTTTGTGTTTGTTTGTTTGTTTGCTCTGCAGAAATCTAAGGACTACCAGTGATCTTAGTAGCAGTGCACAGACCTATTTTGAAAGGGATTTTAAAGGCATGAAATTCAAACAAGACAAAAGCATAATTCTCAGTTGCCTTTCCTGTAAGTATAGTCAGAGGCAGCACTATTTCTTACAAATGTGATGTAATAAATAGCAGCTCTTAAAATTTTGGGAGTTCTGAAATTAATATAGATGGGTTCAGAAAACCAGAGTTTTTAACAAATCCTTATCAGTTTCTCACATAAAGTACTTTTAGGATCATCAACACACCAAAAAAGCTATTATTAATCACAGACCTCTTATTACAAACTGACAGAGCTGCACACGTTTGAGAGTATAATGAAGGCCTGCCTTTCTTTTTCAGCATTTTTCTTACTGATGTTGCATATTCACTTTCCTTGGCGCTTATCAATTATTATCTTATTTTTTGACAAACTAAAAATGAATATGCAAAAACTCCCCTAAATCTTCCCAAAAAAGTGGACTATATATGTTCCAAGGCAGAAAGATGGTGTAAAACAATGACAGTGGCTCAAACGGTCAGAACCCACAATGTGTTTACCAAGAGAGAAACTGTAGCAGGGGGAAAAGTGACTACAGGATAAATGCTTTTTTGTGATAAGGCAGTCGGTCATGGCTATGGGATCTGATATATGCATAAGAAATCATTAACTTCCAAATACTTCAAATATAATTATTTTTCAAAACATGAAATCCACCTCCCATTTTTGTGGTTTCCTGCTATGTCTTCCAACCGCAAGCAAGGGACACTGTGTCCCTCACTGTTGGGATGGGCCTGTCCACTGCACTGATGGGCAGTGTGTTCCTACAACCAGCAGAGGGCACCTTATTCCGCCTACATGCCATCAGGGCTTAGATGGGAGTTACAACAATGGAGCTTAGGGGTCTGGCTGGTCTTGAAAGTAGGTGGTAAGGTGAATACTGCATGTCTTCACTGTATATTTGGGAGACCCTACGAAGAAAATGGATTTACCCAAGGTCATATAGCAAGATGGGTAGAAGAGAAAGGAATAGAAATAGGTTTTCTATTATTCAACATCATTTCTGTAAGATATAAAAATAAAGATATTCCACAAAAGAAATATATTATAATTATCTATAGAAAGATGTGATGAGACTGTTCAGGGTTTCCAATTCTCCATATCCTATGCTAGTAGTATTAGTTGTACACAAAGAAAATAAGCACCTGTCTATAAAACTATCTCCTGATTCTAATCACTTCTTTGGTTTGAAGAAAAAACTTTCCTAAAATGGTTTCTCAAACTGGCCCATATGCCAACTTCATGACCTTTTGTTTTGCACAAAGATGAGACTCAGTCCCCGATGAAGGTCAAAGGGTGGTGGTGGTGGTGGTGGTAGGGAATGCTGTTGTCAAATGACATTTCTTTCTTTCCCTCCAGTTTTGGCAACACTATTTATTTTACACTTCCTAATAATTCTTATGATTCTTACCTAAAGAAACAAGTGATATTTTGGCATGCAATTTTACAAGATGTTAAAAAATATGTTGACTGCCTTCCTTACCTAGAAAAAAATAGCCCTGATGGTACTAGATGAAGCAATGCTATTCATTTTCCACAAAGCATTCAAAGGCAACCTCAGCATGAGACAGGATATGCAGAATAACTTCATGAGGCTCACCAATCAGCAGGCCAGATTCAAACCCAAATGAATGGACACGAATCATCTCAGAGACGAGTTGGTCAAGGGAAAGGTTAAGATATCTGTATGAGGGGCCTGTCTAAGGTCTGTCTGGCTAGACATGTTTGTTCTCCAGGCCCAAGGCCCCAATTAGGGAGCTCAGAGGGAAACCAGATTTCAGGGAAAAAAGTCAGCTGGTAGGACCGATTCCATAAATATGTAATGGTCTTAAAGAATAATGCACAATAAAGATTCACTGTTTAAGTTGCTGGTATTTCCTATCCAGCTCTGGATACTAGAATACAAGTGCACCTCTTTGCACAGTTTGGGGACGGTGCCTGACCAAGTCCAGATATTAAGTCACTTAAAGAATTTGAATATTTTTTTGTTTTAATTTTTATTTAAATTCCAGTTAGTTAACATAGAGTGTCATATTAGTTTCAGAAGTAGAATTTAGTGATTTATCACTTACATATAACACCCAGTGCTCACCACAAATGTCCTCCTTAATACCCATCACCCATTTAACCCACCCAGCACCTCCCACCTTCCTCCAGCAATCCTATTTGTTCTCTGTAGTTAAGAGTCTGTCTTATGGTTTGCCTTTCTTGCCCCAAACCCCAAGTGCTTAGTCTTGAGAGACAAACAAAAGGAAGACAGGAATAAGAAAAATGTGAATCAAAAACCTGTATTTATCAAATCTTAATCAAACTTTAAACATACTTGCTTCATGTATTTTTTTTAAACAAAGGACATTCAACATTATAGATTTGATTGAAGCCCACCATGTACCTCTCTTGATCCCATTTGCCTCCGAATCCAGAGGTAACAATGATCCTGAATTAGGTATTTTTCATTCCCATTTATATGGCTTTTATACCTGTATATGTCCACAAAGAATATACAGGATTATATTGCAGGTTTCATTTTATCCCTTATTGGTGATACTTCTCAAAGTGTACAACTTATATTTCATTGCTTTATGTAATATTTAACTATGTAATTAACGGAGACAAAACATAACAAACTCTTTGTAAACATACAACTCAAAAGGAGCAGAAAGAAAGTGGCCTGCAAGCAAGGAGTATATAGGATTCTGTGTGCGTTAGTCAGCGGAATTTACAGTATGGCAAATAACCCAAATAGTTAAAAAAAAAAAAGGTGACTGTGCGCATCTACTATAGTTTTTTCTGTTCTACTACCTGATACTCTTAAGACTGAACAATGAAAGTAAGCTCAAATTCGTAATGGTCTAACCTTCTCCTGGGTTATTTAGAAAACCCAGGCACACAAGTCCTGCCCACGTAGTATATCGTTTACCAGCACTGCCCAGCAGTCATTTGATGTGCCAACTTCAGCAGCTGGAACGACAGGGTTGAAGTCCTTAAACTACGCATCCTTCTAAGGATTCTTTGTATTAAGTTGTTTAGTAAATATTAAGAGATCAGATGACAAATCAATTTTTTTCCTTTGTGGTCCAAAAATTAGCAGAATCAAATACAAGCTTGTTGTCAAGTCCTCTGCCTGTTTTTTTTTTTAAGATTTTATTTATTTTTAAAGATTTTATTTATTTTAGAGAGAGCGAGAGTGAGTGAGTGAGTAGGGGGAGGGGCAGACGGAGAGGGAAAGCAGACTCCCCGTGAGTGTGGAGCCTGGAGCCCTGAAAGGACCAGCGGCTTGATCCAGTGTCCCTGAGACCATGACCTGGGCCAAAACCAAGAGTCAGTTGCCCAACTGGCGGAGCTGCCCAGGTGTCCCCCTGGGTTTGGCATTCTTAAAAATACAAGATAGGACTCCAATTTCCTCCCTCCCCCACTTTCTGCAGGTTTTTAAACTTTACATAAATGATACCACATTGTGTTTTCTTCTGGAACTTGGCTTTTGACATATTATGATGCTAGACTTATTCAGGTAATAATAATAAATAATAATAATTATTAAAACTAACCAAACTGAGCTTTCACTATGTATATTTATCAACGTACTTAGTCCTATGCAACCTTGTGATCCCTGAGGTAAGTACTATTATTTACTCCTGTTTTAAAGGTAAAAGAACTGAGGCACAGAGAAGTTAAGTAACTTGTCCTAGAGAAAACTGCCAGGAAGTGGTGGAACTAGAGTTGGACTCAAACTCAGGTACGTTAGCTACAGAATCTAGTTTCTTAATTACTGCATAATTTACTGTATGAAATTCCATCACATGAACATATAGCATTTCCTTGTTCCTGCTGATGGACATTTGTATTGTTCTCAACTTTCTGCTATTACAAACAAAGGGGTATGAACATTATCAACACATTTCAACTGTCAATTCTGATTATTGGCACCACTTAATAGTGCCTGGAAATGCTTGACAGGAGCCTAAGAAAAAGATAATTCCCATTGTTTCTTGTACCAATAAACATTTTTGGGTCATTGATTCATTGACTATATTGCCAATAAATTATTTCATGCAGATTTTTTACAAATCCACTGTTTAAAAAAATTAAAAATTCTTTAATATCAAATATCTAGTCAGTGTTTGAGTTTTTAATTATCTTATAAATGTTGAACGTTTTTCTTCATTTTTTGTTTTTGTTCTGTCACAGTTTGTTTGAATCAGGAAGGACCCAAATATGACCCTACAGTACCGTTAGTTTGTATGTCTCTGAGGTCAGTGTAAGCAACAGGTTCCTCTACCGTCTGTCTGTCTCTTTCTCTCTCATTTCCCTCCCACTTGCGATCTATTTGTTGAAGAAACTGGCTCATTTATCCAATAGTTTCCGTTAGTCTGGTGGTTGCTGACTGCATCCCAGTGGTACCGCACGACATATTCTTTTGTCCTTTGTATTTCCTGCAAATTGCCAGTTGGATCTAGAAGCTTGATCGTTTTCAGGCTTGATTGTTTGGCAAGAATACTTCATGGATGGTACTACTATATACGGCTGTCTCTCTTCTGTGATGTTAAAGGTTACTGACCATCAATGCTTAGATTCATTAATTATTAGGAATAATAAAATAGTGATATTCTCAGTCTAGCATTATTTCCTCACTTATTAGGTAGAATGTTTCTATAAAGAGAAACTTCCCCTCATCAACTGTCTGGTGACCCGAACATGTAACCTGTACCAGATAAATACATGAGATTATCCCTTCATTTATCAGTTTTAAAAACAATGCATTGTTGGGGCACCTGGGTGGCTCAGTCGTTAAGCGTCTGCCTTCGGGTCAGGACTCTGGGATCAAGCCCCACATCAGGCTCCTCCGCTGGGAGCCTGCTTCTTCCTCTCCCACTCCCCCTGCCTGTGTTCCCTCTCTCTCTGGCTGTCTCTCTGTCAAATAAATAAATAAAATCTTAAAAACAACAACAACAACAAAACAAAACAAACAAAAAAACCAATGCATTGTTTTCTAGCATTCATCAGAGATGACCAGTGTTTCTTTTTTTATTCATATTTTTATGAGTTCATGGATTTTAAACCATATTTAACTCTTCTTAAACCTGTTTTGGATGAAAACAAAAAAAGTCTATCCATAAATGTTTACTGGAAGCTTGCACTTTTCACTAAATCAATGCCAGGCATTATGGGACCTCTGTCTACAAAATGCTTGTAATCTATGTGGAGAGACAAGAATTCCACATGTGATAACTGATGAACCTAATAATGTCATATATAACAGCACTGTAAACTGGTAAGACTGAGGGTCTGATTGGGAAAACACCATCATCAAAGAGGCTAGTAAGTACATAACAAGGTGTCTTCTCTGAGATGTAACTACAAAGAAGAAAGGCATCAGTGGGTCCTGGCACAGGAAATGGGGGAATTTGGTGAGTCACAGCTCTCACTGTGTGTACTTGCAAATGGCCCCAAAGCTCTACAAAAATGCTTATTATGGCATTATTTTTAATAGCTATACCCCCTCCAAAGTTAGCAATTTTAATATCTAACCATAGAGAGAAAGGTTAGGCAAATGACAGAACATTATTAACACAAAAAGATATTATGCTGCCATTAAAGTGGTTAATATGATGATGTGCTTATGAATGAAGTAATTATGCTACATTTAAGAAAATTGGCCAAATATGCTATGATTATGTCCATAAGTACACAAAGACTAGGAGAAAAAGGCAAAATGAAAATAAAGCAAAAGTAACAGAATTTTGACAATTTGCTTTCCTAATTTGAAAATAATTTTAAGGGATCTTTTTATTAAATGTGGCAGATTGAATACTGTTTCGCCCCCAAACTCCATTGAAATGACAGCAAAAGAGAAAAATGGCAAAACATACAAGAGTAAAGAGAATGAGAAAAAAGACAACACCATCAGTGATGTTAATACAATTTTAGAAGTCATAAAGTGGACTTATAAGCATTAGCAAATTTTGAAGATTTTAAAGTTGAAACTTCATACTAGAGAAGGAAAAGCCCTTTACACACTTTAAAAAAGTGAATTTTATGGTACATGAATGATATCTCAGTACAAAAATGGAAACAATTCAAATGTTCATCAGCTGATGAATAAAATGTGGCACATACATGCAATGTAATATTACGTGGCAATAAAAAGATACGAAGTGCTGATACATGCTACACCATGGACGAACACTGAAAACATTATGCTAAGTGAAAGAAGTCAGTCATGAAAGATCACATGTTGTAAAATTTCATTCATGTGAATGAAACGTCCAGAACAGGCAGAAAGTACCCTGCTTAACTTTAACAGCACAATAGCAAAACAGCCATGCTTTTTAAGTACATACAAAACATTTACCAAGAAAATCTGAATTGTGGGTGATAAGTCTTATGTAATAGCTTTTACTTTTTAAAGATTTTAAAAATTTATTTGAGAGAGAGAGCGCGCACAGGTGGGGGGAGGGGCAGGGGGAGGGGGAGAATCAGACTCCCCACTGAGCAGGGATCCTGACACCGAGCTCAATCCCAGGACAGTGGGGTCATCATCTGAGCCAAAGGCAGACGCTTAACCAACTGAGCCACCCAGGCGCTCCTGTCTTAATATATTTTAAAGGGATTCAAACCATACAAATATATTCTCTGACCAAAATGGCATTAAATTAGAAATCAATAACAGAAAGTTATCTGGAAAATCCTCAAATTTGGAAGCTAATGAACTCATGGATCAAAAAAGAAATAAAAAGGGAAATTAGAAAGTACTTTGCACTAAATGAAAGTGAAAACATATCAGAATTTGTGGGATGCCACTAACCCATTTCTTTGAGGGAGATTTATAGCATTAAATGCCTGTGTTAGGAAAGAAAAATGGTTTCAAATCAATGACCTCAGCTTCCACACAGAAAAATTAGGGGGAAAAAAGCAAATTAAAGTCAAAGCAAGCAAAAGAAGGGTATTAAGATTAAGACAATCATCGATGAGATAGAAACAGAAAAACAAAAAAAAATCAATAAAACCCAAAGCTGGTTCTTTGAGATTAACAAAACTAATAAATTTTTAGCCAGACTGGTTAGAAATAAAAAGACAAAATTACAAATGTCACAAATGAGAGGTAACAGTACTAAAGTTTCTACAGATATTTAAAAAAATCATAAAGAAATACGAACAACTTTATGTCAACAATATTGACTAGTTAGATGAAATGGACAAATTCCTTGAAAGATACAAACTACTAACCCTTACGAGGAAACATAACTTGAATTCACCCATATCTATTAGAGAGATTGAAACTGTAGTGAAAAGTCTTCTCACAAAGAAAGCCCCCAACACAAATGGCTCCACTAAAAACTCTCTTAAACATTTAAGAAATAACTTATACCAATTCAACACAAACTCTTCCAAAGAATTAACAACAGAATACATCTCAACTCATTCTATGAGTGTGTCATCTGTGATTACAAAACTAGAAGACATTACAAAATTAGACCAATATGCTTCATGAATATAGATGTAAAAATTCTAAACACAATTTTAGCAAATCACATCTAGCATACATTAAAAGGATAATACATTATAACCAAGCACATGGGACAGCTGCAAATTCAAAACAAGGCAATGGCCTAATGAGTGAGGGTGGAAGAGGCACTGACAACTAATGGTTCCAATGCCCAGGCCCTCTTGGCTTGGCCGATTCCAGAGATGAAGAGACAAATACAAAGAGGCTATATATTTACCCCAAATAGCACATGTTCTCAAGTAACCTTTATTCATCCACTGATGAAAATGAATATTGTTCCAAGATAAAAATAATAGATTAGCCACTCTAAAATAGCTTATGTTTCTTGGATTCCACTTAATCAGAGATTAAGGGAAAACTGCCTTTTTAGGATTTAGGCCATGTTTTCAGTGACCTGAAGTGATCACTGTAAAGCAATTTTACAGTGTGTCACAAAGGTCTAAAGAGGTGGGAATTAGTACAGTATAAAAATATTATAACATCGGATTTGGCAACGATTTCTTGGATATGATATTAAAGGCATCATAACAAAAGAAAGAGAGACAAATTGTACCTCATGAAAAGTAAAAATTCTGTGCATCAAGATACTATCTGCAGAGTAAAAAGGCAACCCACAGAATGGGAGAAAATATCTGCAAATCGTACATATGGTAACCACACTCTGATAAATATTACAAATCATGTATCTGATTAATATTCAGAATATACAGAGAACTTCTAAAACTCAAAAATAATGGCAACAAGAAAAACACCTCTGATTAAAAAATAGTTAAACAACTTGAAAGGACATTTCTCCCCTGAAGATAAAAAATGGCCCATAAGCACGTGAAAAGATGCTCAACATCACTAGTCATAAGGGAAGTGCACAAATACCACCTCCTACCCATTAGGGTAGGTACTATCCAAACCAAACAAACAAACAAACAAACCCCCCCAGAAAATAGGGTGGGGGCAATGGGTAAAATGGGTGAAGGGGAGTGGGAGATAGATACAGGCTTCCAGTTATGGGATGAATAAGTCACGGGGATAAAATGAACAGCACAGGGAACACAGTCAATGGTATTGTTTCTTTTTTTTTAAAGATTTTATTTATTTATTTGACAGAGAGAGACAGCTTCAAGAGAGGGAACACAAGCAGGGGGAGCGGGAGAGGAAGAAGCAGGCTCCCAGGGAGGAGCCCGATGTGGGGCTCGATCCCAGAACGCCGGGATCACGCCCTGAGCCGAAGGCAGACGCTTAACGACTGCGCCACCCAGGCGCCCCCAGTCAATGGTATTGTAATCGCAGTGTCTGGTAACAGATGGTAGCCACACTTGTGGTGAGCACAGAATAGTGTATAGACTTGTTGAATCACTATGTTGTACACCTGAAACTAATGTAACACTGTGTGTCTGCTATACTTCAATTAAAAAATACTTTAAAAAATGCATAAATAAAAAAAAATCATGCCATATACCTTAAACTTATAATAGTTAAGTATGTCAATTATTTCTCAATAAACCTGGAAAAAAGCCCCCAGAAAAAACAAGGGCTGGTGAGGATGTGAAGAAGAGGGAAGATTTGTGCATTGCTGTTGGGAATGTAAAAAGGTGCAGCTGCTGTGGAAAACAGTATTGTGGATCTTCAAAAAATCAGAAAAAGCATTTCCATATGATCTAGCGCCTCCACTTCAAAAGAACTGAAAGCAGTCTCAAAAAGATATCTGTACACCCATGTTCATAGCAGCATTACTGACAATGGCTAAAATGTGGAAGCAACCCAAGTGTCCATCAACTGATAAATGGATAAGCAAAATGTGATATACATATACTAATGGAATATTACTCAGCCTGAAAAAGGAAGGAAATTCTGCAATACGCTATAACACGGATGAACTTTGAGGATACTGTGCTAAGTGAAATGAGTCAGTTACAGAAAGACAGATACTGTATGATTTCACTTACATGGGGTACTTAGAGTAGTCAAATCATAAAGACAGAAAGTGTAATGGTGGTTTCCAGGGGCTGGGGGTTAGAAGAATGGGGAATTATTGTTTAATAGGTACAGAGTTTCAGTTTTACAAGTTGAAAAGAGTTATGGGGACGCATGGTGGCAGTGACTGCACAGTGATGTGAATGTATTTAATACCACTGAACTGTACACTGAAGAATGGTCACGGAGCACCTGGGTGGCTCAGTCAGTTAAGTGTCCAACTCTTGATTTTGACTTGGGTTATGATCTCAGAGTCATGGGATCGAGCCCCACATCAGGCTCCGCACGAGGCAGGGAGTCTACTTGAGATCTCTCTCCCTCTCCCTCTGCCCCTACTGCCGCTCACATGTGCGTTCTCTCCCTCTCTCTAAAATAATTAAATAAATCTTTTTAAAAAATGGTCAAGATGGTAAATTCTATGTTATGTGTGTTTAACAATAATAAAAAAGAAAAAACTAAGCTCACAGTCATGAATGGTAGTTGTAGTCATTCACCACAGTCTGATAATTCAGAAGATATATTATGGAAGTAAAGTTAAGAAGATTCTGTTATACTATGCTAACTTCATTTCAGGGTAGCTCTGCCCCATGGAAGTGGGAAGATGTAAAATACTCACCATAGTACCTGGCACTTAATATGTATTTAGTAAACAGTAGCAGTAGCCAGGGGCTCACGGAGATAGTGTGGATAGTGGCATAGTTGTACAGGTCAGAGTACAACAGGTGAAAGCCTATGTGGGAAGTCATGGATATCTTGGAAAAATATGAGCGCCTGCCTGGGTAGACAATAAGCAGTTTTAGCGGTCTGCAGAGGCAGCAAGGCAGGCCAGGCACCTAGAAAACTGCCTATGGCCATTCACCTCTAAATAACCTGCATGTAATTGGTCACTACTATATTAGGATAAAAAGACAAAGGTGTATTCTCTGGAAGCACACATTTCATTCCTTGTGTCATTAAACTTTACAGTTAAATCTTCTGATTAAATTTGGATATTATCACTACTTGAGAGACTATTCTGATGACGAAGAGAATCCAGAGGAAAAAAACAATTCGCAAGCTCTGATTTTTAACTTGAACTTTATTACTAATAATCTAAGAAAAATGAACTCCTTCCTTATACTATTTTCTGCTTTTTATTAGATGAAAGCAGAAACCACAGTACTATTGGATTACAATTTTGTAGTACATCTTTTCCTTTCATAGTTTCCATCTACTCAACTTTTCCAGAGACAAAGAAAAAAAAACAAAAAAACCCAAAACATTAAAATTATTTTGTTAGAACTATGAAAAGCTAAGTAAGTCTTGAAAGCATTTCCTATAAACAACAGAATCATCATCTTGGGGCCTACATTTCTGAATTTCACCAAAGTTTTGACTCAAAAATTCACGGCCTTTGTCAATGACCAAATAAAGACTCAAATTGTAGGTTGCGTCCATGGTACAGTCAACCGTGGGTGAAGTAACTGCAACTGTTACTTCAGTGCCTACATTTTCTAAGGGTTTTATTTTGAAACTGTGGTCTTCAGAGAATGAGTGACGGATAGCCAGTGTGATTCACTAAGGTGGTGCCTACGCAAAGTGGAGGCCACAGAGCAGTAAATACTGGGGTTGGACCTTGGGCAGTTTCTGACTGACAGAATATTCTCAGATGAGTCACCTCAGCTGTAGCTTAAGTTCATTATGAAGATAACACCGTCTTGACCTGGATGTGTATCTGAAAGAGGCAGAACAACCTATTTTTGAGAGGAAAAACTTAGTATTATAAGCTGACTATATATAGTGGGGAAAGAAAATATATTTCTTAAAAAGAAATATGCTCCTGTTTTTGAGGAAAACAATTCTTCTTCAACTTTAGTTCTACTGCTTATTATTTAAGTTGGAAAGATTCATTAAAACAAAGCCTCTACAATGCGGAACAAGCTGTTAACCCAGGAGCCACTTTGCAGGAAGAAGAATCATCTACTGAATCGTATAGATTGGGTCAAAGTCACCCAAGTGTTTGCACAGGTAAGCCCCAACTATACCTAGAATTCTAGAAAATAAGTAAATAGTAGTCATTATTTTGCTAAAAACAACCAAGACAGCTGCAGGGTTAAGAATAAATAGTTGTAAAGTATATTAGACTGTTCTTGAACTGAAGATGGTCTTCAAGTTCCAGTGGATCATTTCCCACTTCGAAGGTTTTTAGGAACACCACAAAATTCACCTCCTCACCCCTATCCCTGGGCTTTATGTCCACTAATTGTCTAGAATTTTACTGTCTATGCTTCATTCCTGTAGCTTAAGGCCTAGTTCCTACCAAAAAGGAAATATCCCTTGGAGCCTATGGATTCCTCACCCACGTGCCTACAACTATGAAAGAAGGCTTTGAGATTAAGTTACCTTAACAGGGTAGAAAAAGCAGTCATGAAAGAATCAGAAGTCTAAAGCAGGAGAAAATAAAAGAGCCAATGAAGTTGGAAAAGAAGATGGAACAAGGCTGGGGAAACAATGTATTTCCCCAGTGTGCCTGGTCAACTCTCCCTGGGAAGTCCAGTTTGAGTCACTGGAATACGCAGAAAAAGGTTCCCAATTCATGCAGAGGTGGGAGGAGTGCAATTCAACATTGGTTAAGTGGCAGCAGATTTTTCCACCTATATTTAAACATTTGCAGAAGTGAGCACATCTACCGGTGTGAGAGCACAAATGTGAAAGTATATGGGCACACACAAACACGTAATACTTGTGAACTGAAATCACTTACTTGTTTTGAGGTACACTCGTTAAATAAAACGAAACCCTAGAGACAATTTTTTCATTGACACATGGGATGCTGAGACACACAGAAGTAGAGGGGAGTAACCAAGGTCACAGAGCTAGTTATAGCAGTGTTGAAACCAGAAAATGCTGTTTCATAAGGTACAAAATAATCTGGCCACATCCTTTCCACATCCTCTTGACTTTCTGAGTACTGTTCACTTGTGTAGATGTCATCCTGCAGGTGAAACAGCTGACTCCCTGTGTGCTAAATATACTCTTTGCTTTCTCTCTGCCATGACACTGGTTAAGCTATTTCTTCCACTTGGAATCTCTCCTTCCAATCTCTAATGGTTAAATCCTACCCATTCTCCAAGAGCCTATTCAAATGCCATCTTTTCCAAAATGTCTTTCCTGATTGCTTCCTCTGTTTCCAATCTGTTATAAACTGACTGCTTATGTTCCCCTAAAATTCATATGTTGAAGCCCTAGCTGCCAGTATAGTGTATTTGAAAGAAGTAATTAAGATTAAATGGGGTCTTAAGGGTGGGGCCCTAATCTGATAGGATTAGCGTCCTTCTAAGAAGAGATACCAGAGAGTGTTCTCTCTCTCTCCCCCTTTCCCTTCTTCCTTCCCTTTCTCACTGCGTGTAGGCACTGAGGAAAGGTCATGTAAAGACATAGCAAGAAGGCAGCTGCAAGTCAGAAAGAGAGTCCTTGGGACGTCTGAGTGGTTCAGTTGGGTAAGTGTCTGCCTTCAGCTCAGGTCATGATCCCAGCGTCCTGGGATCCAGTCCCACATCAGGCTCCTTACTCAGTGGGGAGCCTGCTTCTCCCTCTGCCTGCTGCTCCTCCTGCTTGTGCTGTCTCTCTCTCTGACAAATAAATAAATAAAATCTTACAAAAAAAAAAAAAAAAAAGAGTCCTTAACCAGAAACTGAATTGGCTAGAAACTTGATCTTAAATATCTAGCCTCCAGAAGCATGAGAAAATAAATGTCTGTTGTTTAAGCCATAGCCCAAGCAGACTAAGACACTGTCTTATACAGAATTTTGTTTATACTTCTCTAATAATTATTTCATTCTATTTTTACATTTAGGACATTTTTGCTCAAGCCTGTGCTGAAATGACATGTTAGAACCTCAGAATTACACAAGATGGAAGAGCTTTTGACAGATTTTTATTGCCATTATGCTTTACTTAGTAGCAAGGAGTATTAGTATTTTTATTACAAAAATAATCAAGATACAGAGGGTTTTTAAAAAATAATTGTGTTATAAGATGTATTATATGAAATCAGTTCCTACACTGTTCTGTTTTTACATGCTCATGAAGAGATGATAAATATTTATTAAAAGAACAACAATTTACTAGGTTTCATAAACAAAGTACTGAAATATTAGTCAATTAAACATAAATAATTTTAAAATTTTGTGTACATATAGTCTCTCTCCTAATAGCCTTTGAAGGCAGAAACCATTTCTGGCACATCTTGGCATTGACCCAAATGTCTGGTTAAAGCATCTTCAATATGAGTATTAGAGATACATAGAATGCTTGCTGAATTCTAAAGAAGTTAATTACATATTTTCCAGGGGTTTGCTTCTAACACTACAATTTTTATTCTAATTTTATTAGTTGGAAATGTCACCTAAGAGTATAATAAAACTATCTGGTTTCTCATAGCCATTCCAGATGGTTCTCTGATTTTTTTTCCTCATAATCCCCTGCCATCAGTATAAAAGCACTCCAATGACTGAGGATCCCCCCACCGCTTTCATTTCTCCAATATTTAAATCTTCGTCTGAATGTGGTCTCTCTTTATCTTTATGTCTCTCACATCATGTAAAAATCTATCAGTGACAAACAGGTACAACTGCAAAGCTGAAGAAATTAAAAACAGACCTCATAAGTTAGGTACAGCATGTTTCCCTTTGGACATAAAGGGAATTTGCTGAGTCACTGAGCCAAGTATTTATAGCACCACATAATTTATTTTCTGCTGTAATAACTTCTGTAATTCAGCAGCTCCTCCACAAGTCTCCGTCAAATCTATGATTTCTCAAAAATGCCAACAATGCTGACTAATAAGAAGGAAACAATGCTACCTAAGCAAAATTAAGCTAAATGAGCAATCTATTTATAAAATGCTCTTTAGGGACAAGTTGTTAATAAAATCTTGGCTTTGCTACTCATAAAGAGAGTCATGAGTTTTGCATTTTTCCATTCTTTTCTCAATTATGTTATCAGGCCGTACTTCACCAGAAATTTTCTAATGCCTGTCCTTACGTCTTTTCCCTACTACACTACACAATAAAAATTCACAGCCAGAGAAGCTAAAAGCTACAGGTTGTGAAAGCTGGCATCCTACTAGCCGCAGATGTGGGCTTTTTTGTTTTTGTATTTTTTTAGCTGTCCAGAGGTGTTTTTTTTTTTTAAATTAAGCCAACATTTACAAACGAAGAGATTTTATTTAAAGGCTAAATTTTCAGCTTCTCTCGAAAATTTGAAAAACGTGGTTAACAACTGTTTCTGCATTCCTACATGGTGACAACTGATGGAGCCCAGTGGTGGCTGCCCTCA
The DNA here is from genome assembly GCF_017311325.1 of Ursus maritimus. Classification (NCBI taxonomy): domain Eukaryota; kingdom Metazoa; phylum Chordata; class Mammalia; order Carnivora; family Ursidae; genus Ursus; species Ursus maritimus. The sequence continues at coordinate 5,527,996 of NW_024424008.1, forward strand.
TTAGACTTGTTCTTTCTTTGACCTGCTTAACTCATTTGCATTATTTTTTGGCCTATGTGGTTTGTAGCCCCTGCTAAAAGCAAACCACACTATAGAGAACCTTCCATGTGGATCTCTCCCTAGCATTCGTCTGTCATACCAGCCTGCTACGTGGCCTCTGTTCCTGCAACTGCTAAGCCCTCCTGAACCTCTTCCACACCGGTGTAAGTTTCTGAAACACTATCTTGTCACTGCTTTGTTCAAGAGTATGCTGTTGGATACTTCTTGGTGACTAGAGAATAATATTAGTCTAAACTCTTTAATATGACATTCTGAAACTGGTAACAGAAAAGTAAAGATGGATGGAAATTAAAACGGACACACAAACTCTTCAGCAAGACTTGACTTTAAACTGAACAAAGCTCTCTTCCTCATTCTCGAAGCCTCCTCCTCCCCTTCACTTGTCTTTCTGTAGAATCTTTTGTTCCAGGAACTTATATCAATATTGACATCTCGCTGACCTCAATGCATACTTAGTAACGAGATTCGATTTTTGGGTGGTCAGAGCCAGCACTAGTCATGCAACCACCTTGAAGACATAATGAGTGTGGCTGGCAGCATGTACCAGATTCCTGTGGAAAATGCCCAGATCTTGTGCTTTCCTGTAACACCTCCCGGTCTTTTACCCTGGAGGGTCTGCAGTTTTGAAGGCATTAGCCTGCTGCAACCTCCTTTGCCTGGCAAAATAATAAAACTATCACTCCTCTTTATCCCCAAACTCTCTTTGGGCTGTCTTTTGGCTCCAGAGCAGAGTTTGGTTTTTGACAATTCTAGGCATTCTGTGATTTAATTCCAGATTATTTTACCCATCACATTTTTCACATCTAATGACTAAGTGGAGTGACACCACCCTAAAAGGAAGTGTCACGTAGCCCGCTATGAAGTTCTGCCCTGTCCAACATCTTTATCAATGACTGAGATAATAAGAAGTATGATTTTCGAATTTAAGTAGGAGAAGGAATAAAAAATATTTGTAGTTATTTACATCAATCCTATGAGTTTACGTGCCTTAATCCTGCTGCCTTTGGCAAGTACTCATCATGGAAACAAAAAGATCTGCAGTCAATGGTATTTTAAGATTACATGCATGTCAATCATAAATGTAAAGATACTAATACTTCTTTGCCTTTTATAGTGCAGTAAGCATTCCTAAAGAATTTCTGGATTAGAATCTCATTTTTTCAGGACCCAAAAGAAAAACATGATGACAGACAAAAGAATTAAGCCATCGTTAAAAAAATAAGATTTGCATTTGGATAGAAGGCTCTCTGCACAGCCATAGGTACCTAAGGATAAATTATATTACAACTATGAACATTTTTCAGAGCACCAAGATGTGGTTAGCATTCTGCTGGGGGCTACGATGATAATTCTAAAACGTACTGTCATGTATAAGGTTTAAAACATTGGGATGAAGCCACTGGAACAGTATATGGTTACGTTAGGAAGAACAAGTAACTGACAATTGTGACACAGCATGGCACGAACAGAGAGAATTGTGCTGTAAAAATGTAAAGTTTATTAATTCCGAAAAAGGTAATATAGTCCAGATAATTTTTTTTACTCAATCCTTTGAGAGGATTCAAATTCCATTCCTGGAGGACCAATCTCTCATGATAACACTTTGGTATGGGGCACACCCAGATGTCAGCTACAATGCACTTCCCAGAAATCATGTCAGCTTCAGTTAATTTTCTTGGATGGAGAAGACAACAGATTTGGCCAAGTGTAGTCTCTGCAATCCCCTCCACCCCCAATTAAATAAATGAATTTATTTTGTAAGAAAAAAACCAGTAAAGCAAAATGTGTTGTTTTTCCACAGCCTTCCTTGTGATACCATAGATCTTTATAACACAATGAGCCAAGCCATCAAACATGCAATTGGGAAATCAATTATTCAGTAAATAGATAAAAATTCTGGTCTAATACAAATGCCTTCTTAACTTGAGACATAGCAAAAATGCAAACAGCAGCCAGAGAGCCTTTCAGAAACAGTATTCTAAGGCTTGCTTAAACAAAAACAAATCTCTTCATTATTTGTTAAACTGGGAATTATGAATTAGCAGTTTCATTGTTATTCTATAGAAAATCTGCTATCAAATTTCACAGGTATCGGGATGAAGCCAGTAAAATTTTAACTTAACCACAAGGAAGACCCAGAATTATTAATGGTGACATGATTTCCTAAATCATAGAAAGTACACAATTGCTTACTTCAGCAGGTATCTGTAATATGAAGTAATTTAGCATGATGAGACCACAGATGAGCACTTCAACAGATGGTGTTTGACTTTTGTGAAACGTCCAAAACAGTTCTTAAAAATATCTTCTCTTGGGGCACCAAATGGCTCAGTCAGGTAAGCGTCCCCCTCTTGGTTTCAGCTCACCTAGTAATCTCAGGGTCGTAAGACTGAGCCCCATGTCGAACTCCATGCTAAACACAGAGTCTGCTTAAGATTCTCTCTGCTTTCCCTCTTCCCCTCCTGCTTGTGTGCTCATAAATAAATAAATAAATAAATAAATAAATAAATCTTTAAAAAAATCTTCTCTTGCACTAATCAATAGGACGTTGAAGCCACAATCCACTGTAAAGTTAGTAAAATATTGTTTAATTAATGTTCCCTCACCCAAGCACCTCTAATAGCCCCTCACTGATCATGTCTGGGTGTCAGAAGGATCTAGGTAGTGATAATGCTGACATCAGCTAACAGTTACACAGCACTTGCTATGTTCCAGTATCTCTGCTATCTGCTGCTGTGTAAAAGTAACAGCCCAAAAGTTAGCGGCTTAAAAGCAAACATTTCATTATCTCTTACTACTTAATAGGTTGACTGATGATTAAGGAGAATGGGCTCCGGACTCAGCATTACCTGCGTTTAAATAACTTTGGCTAAGTTAATTTTTCTGTGCTTTCTTTTCCTCATCTGTTAAATAAAGATAAAAGTAGGGCTTTTAGGGGCGCCTGGGTGGCGCAGTCGTTAGTGTCTGCCTTTGGCTCAGGGCGTGATCCCGGCGTTCTGGGATCAAGCCCATCAGGCTCCTCTGCTGGAAGCCTGCTTCTTCCTCTCCCACTCCCCCTGCTTGTGTTCCCTCTCTCGCTGGCTGTCTCTCTGTCAAATAAATAAATAAAATCTTTAAAAAAAAAGTAAGGTTTTTAATCTCACAGTTCTCAAGGTTATGATTGTGAGGATTAAATAGCATGTACATGTAAGATGCTTCCTACAGTGTTTGGTAGCCAGCAAATGTTCAATCAATGCTAGCTATTATGATGATGATGATGATTGCATTTTAGAAGTTCTTTTTCTCCAACTCAATGATAATAAATCACAAGTTCCTCAAAGAGAGAGGCTAGCTCTTCTATGTTAATGTTTCTCATTTAGCTTACCAAAGGGTTCTGAACATACAGAGCTGAATACAGACTTTTTGATTTAAAACAACAGGTGCAATGAATTAAAACAGGAATCTTTCATTTTTCATTAATCTTTTAGAATTTTAAACTTATAGATCTGAAAAAAGGCATGGAGTTATTTTTTGGGCCCTACATCACCATTCCCTCTCCCCACCGACCCTGGAGAGTACTATCTTTACAACAATGTCTATTGGTGAAGTATGTTATTAAGCTATATGAGACAGCATCAGCATTTTCACAAAAGGTAATGACAGACTCTCTGGGTTTTAGGACCCTTAACGACTTTTGAGTCCAACTGAGCCAACTTTTAAGACACTGATGTCCAAAGCTTAGCCCCAAAGATTTTGGTTTCAACTGGCTTTTGATGGGCGTTTTGCACCTGCTGTCTTTAAAATCACTCAGGTGACTAATGTGTAGCAAGGATGAGAGTCATGGTCCAGGCCAAAGGATTAAAGCTCATATGGAGCAAAGAGTTGATTGGGAATCAGGGGACTTGGGCTCTCGTACTGAACACTGGATAATCAATTCAATACAACAAAATGTTTGGTGATATGCTCTGGACCACTTAAAGATGGGAGTGGGTTTCAGACCTTTTTGTGAAAGTGGACTTTAAGCTTCAAATGAAACCTTATTTGTAAGTTCAGTGGGTGTAAAAGACACACAAGATACGTGGGCTGGGTTCGGCGTCTCTGCTATGTTGCACCAGCCTCCCCACTGCTCTTCTACGTAGGAGGCTGACTCTCTAGCCCTGCATTCTCCTCGTGCAGCTTTGGTAGCGCGAGGCTGCAGGTTTTCTGGGGCACAACTGAAATGAGGGTTAGCAACGGTCACAGAGCTCTGGGTGGACAGAATACTTGTGCTCACAAGAATCCTGGCCCAGGAGGGTCCATATCGGCTCAAGCCCTGTAGAAGGTACTGCACTACGTGTCCAGCTTCTGACTTCTCACTTAAGACGGTCACATGTATCTTCTGAACTAAATTAAGAATTAGCCACTTTTCTCCAATTGTTCTCTGTGATATTGAAAGAAAACCTAACAAAATAAGTTATGTATTCAAATGTATTCAATCATATAAACACATTCCCAACATCATGGAAACACCCTAAGGCAGTAAATATAAAAACCAAAGCTTTTTGGGACCTAGATATTCAAAGAGTATAACATTTTCCCATTACTACACATCATGTCAACACTCCCAAGTGGCTCATGTACTTTCAATTGCGTTATTTAAACAATTTGAAATACTCTCTAAATAATTTAAAATCTACACTTTAATATTTTCTTCCAACCCTCATGTTGCCCATGAGCAAAATCCTGTCTAGTCTAGGCCTGTATAATTCACAATCATCTCCTGTACCACAGCCCCCTTCCCCGCCCAGTTTTGCAAAAGGTGAAACAGTGGGTAGAAACAGCAGAGATATTACTGGTTCTAAGCAAAATCAGAGTGGACATTAAGACTGGCTAGTTCTTTTCTCAATTTGGGTGACATAAACATTTTATTTTTTAAAAATTTACTTATTTTTATTTAAATTAAATTAATTAACATATAATATATTATTGGTTTCAGAGGTAGAGGTCAGTGATTCATCAGTCTTATATAATAGCAGTGTTCATTACATCACATGCCTTCCTTAATGTCCATCACCGAGTTACCCCATCCCCTCACCCCTGCCCCTACAGCAACCCTCAATTTGTTTCCTATGCTTAAGAGTCTCTAACGGTTTGTCTCCTTCTCTGATTTTGTCTTATTTGTTTTTCTCTCCCTTCCCCTATGATCCTCTGTTTTGTTTCTTAAATTCCAGATATGAGTGAGATCATATGGTAATTGTCTTTCTCTGATTGACTTATTTTGCTTAGCATGGACATAAACATTTTATACTGTATTCTACACATAAGAGCAAAGTAAGAAGAGAGATACTTTTGCAAGAAGTCCATTTTCTCTAAAAGATGGAGACATTCAAACAAATTTTCATGTTTTGATTAAGTTATTCTGCTGTAAAATTTTATTTTTATTTTTAAAAAAGATTTTATTTATTTATTTATTTATTTGAGAGAGAATGCGAGCACAAGCAGGGGGAGAGGCAGGCGGAGGGAGAGGGAGAAGCAGGCTCCTCGCTGAGCAGGGAGCCCAGTGTGGGACTCGGTCCCAGGACCCTGGGATCATGACCTGAGCAGAAGGCAGATGCTCAACTGACTGAGTCACCCAGGCGCCCCCAAACTTTTACTTTTAAATCAAAACATCAGAAATTATTTGACTGCCCTGTAGTCTGGCAACAGGATCCAGGATGCTAGGTATACTAAGTCTGAGGCAGAATCAGAAACATACTTACAGAGGACGCACCTCTGCAGCCCTGCCCCCATCTTCCTGTGTGACTTTTCAGCAGATGGGATGCGCCTCCCTTCAGTGCATTTTCTTTTTACAGAAAATACACTTGGAGGAGCCAATAGAATACATCAAATTCCATGCTCCTGTGGAATAAATTAGAGCCTAGCTTCAGCTCATAACCATATTTCCTTTCTCATTGTTGTCTTGTGAAATAGATGATTAGTTGATTTTAACGGCACTACATAACCTACTAAAAGACTGCTCAAATTAGCAACTTTCTTTTAACTTCTATTCCAAAGTAGGAATTTAGCAATTTCTTTTGATCTCCTGTATGTGAGCCTCTGGTGCTGTCTCATTCTTTGGCTTTTCTTCCCTTTCTCATTCCACAGATTTTTTCTAAGTTTCTGACCTCTATTATTTTCTCTTCTCTCTCCTCCCAACTGGGCTTGGGAGTCATCTCTCTGTACAAGACTCTCAAAGTCATGTTTTTAGCCAGAACTATCTTTCAAGTTAAAATTCTGCAATTCTCATTGTTTCCTACACAGCTCCACACAGAAGTTCTACAGCAGTGGCTACAGACTGGCAGCTTATACTTCTTTTGCTTTGAATTTTATTATTAATAATTAGGAAAAATTGTAAAAGTGGATGTCTTCTTTGAAAAGTGTGGGACCTAGTGACACTGTGTCCACATTTTTGCCTGACAAGAACTGACTGGAACGAAATAGATGTTCCTTTAACATGAAACAAGCATTCTCCAGTTCTGCACAATTTCCCCTTCAATCATTCACATCACTCGTCTGCCTTCTTCAAGCATTTGAGTTTGTAATCTTGTAAGAGAGGATAGGAAGAACAGATAGCAGGCTTGAATAACATTTAGGTTCCTTCTACCCCAAAGTTTCAAATGTTTAGTGACAGACTGCTTCTAAACACATATCTATGACATGATACCATTGGGAAGTTAGTCAGCTATCTTGTTTGTTTTCAGTTCAAGTAATCAGCATATGACCCTTTAGCAGGGAGTGTACAGGCTGATAAGTAGAGTGGGGTATGTGTGTATGGGGGGAGGGCTGTTATGGAGCTTTTGGAGGTTTATCCCCAAGTTCTCTTGATCCAAGAGCAATACACAAACCATGTCCTCCATTCTTCAACTCCACCCTTTCCCCATATTATTGATCTGTTCTTGCCATCAAATCCCAGCACAGAGCCAATGAGAATTAACTGCAGTAGGTTTGAGTGTTGATTCTTGTGTTAAGACACCCAGGGTGTCCACCTATAGGACTTTTCATTGGCTTTTACCACATTCGTAAGACCTCCTGGGATAACTGAGTTAACTCGACAAGAGGAAGGGAAGAGGAGCAAGAAGAGCAAAAGGTATAATAACAACAACAAAATCAGTAGCAGTCATTAACATTTACTAAAGGCTTATCATTTGCTGAGCAGGAAGCACTTTACATGTGCTATTGCATCTAAGGCTCATAATAACCCTACAAGGTAGATACTATTATCATCCTTATTTGTAGTTAATGACACTGAGGCACAAAGAAGTAAAATAACATGCCCAAGGTCACAAAGCCAGTAAGGCCTTGTCAGTGTGACTCTGATATCCAATTACTATATAGTAAATATTTGTGAAGGTGGAAGGAAGCTGTATTTTGGAAGCGGTGTACTGTGTAGTGGTTAAAGGGATGGATTCTGCAGTTAGATAAAATGGAGTTTGAAGTCTAGTTTTATTCTTCAAAAAAACCTTCAGGCTTTGTTGTTCTTCTTTACTATATTTTTGTTTTCGCATTTCATTAATTTCCTTCAGTCATTAGGAAGGACCAATTATGCACCAGATACAATCCAGGAGATGAGGATATACCAGTGAACAAATGAAACTTCCTGCTTTCCTGGAGCCTACATTCACATGGCAAGACACAGAAAATAAATAAAATAAATATATGTGATACACACACACACACACACATAAGAGCAGGGAAGGGAGAATAAGAGCATTGGAGAGGGATGGGTAGAATTTCAAATAGGGTTGTCAGGATAGGCCTCATTGAGAAAGTAAAATCATGGAGTTAATTTAGGAAAGTGCTTCTGAGTAGGCTGAGAAGCCAATGGCAGGTTTTGAGCGGAAGAATGACATGATTTGACTTATGTTTTAAAAGGGTAACGCTGGCAGCCATGTTGAAAATGGAATGTAAAGGGCAAAGGTGAAGGCTGGGAAACCAGTAAGGATAATAATTTAGGTGAGAGATTACCATGCCTGGAAATTGTTTCCTTAAATTATAAACATGTTTACGATTTCAGTCTCCCCACCCCAAACTGAAGGCTCTATTGCTAGACGTCTTCAGGTGAGTTGTAGCTTAAACTGCAGCAGATCACCTCAGATTCCTGCCTCCTTTTCATCTGTCACTCTAGACGATTTCCCTTACTTTCTTGTGCTGAGTTATAAGAAAATATCTGTATTTTATCTTACACTTTTAGTGTCTTCTTGCTGGTGGTGGTGGTGTTGGGGGGAGGGTGTCTCAGAATATTGAGTATGCCATATTGCTAGACCGGAGTCCCTAGGTTTGAATTCTACCCTTTCCCATTTACTAGTTGTATGACCATCGCAAGGTCTTTACATTTATCTAGACCCAGTTTTCTCAAAGATGAAATTGACAGAGTAATTCTTGGACCATGGGGTTGTCGTAAAGATTATGATCTAATTACTGCACATAAAGTACTTACCACAATGCATGGCACATAAGGAAATGCTTAATACCTTAAACTATCCTACCATCATCATCACCATCTTTGCAGCACCTCATACGTAGTAGGTACTCAATAAACAATTACTGAAGTGATCTACTGAAAACGAATTACAAATGGCAGTGTGGTTGGTGGGAAAGAGGTTCGTCTTTCCCACTGGATCTTCTCTAAGTGTATACCATAACCAGAGCCAACTGCATAAAAATGTTACAAGAAGTCTTGCTACCCACTCCCTTTAAGAAAGTGGATAGGGGCTATACTCATACAGCTGTGATTCATTAAATGTCTTCAGTTAAACACCCATGCTATGTTTACTGCCACCTCCCACTACTTTAGGACCAGAAGCGAAGGGGGAGGTAACCAGTCAAATATCAGATTTAACAATCTCATGCCTCCAAGAATAGTCAGTTTATGCAAACAGAGGGAAAGAACGTCGAATCTCTCCTCTGTAACTGGTGGGTCCCACGGAGATGCTCGTTTTTTTCTTCTTCTAGGCAATGTTTCCTCAGGAGCTCTGCAGTTGACTGGTGGCAGTGGGTAAGCTGTTCACTAGGTTCCCTGGAGGAAGCTCAGGGCTTCCTCTTCCCATGAGACTATTATACTCATTAGCTATTTAAATAAGATATTACCAGACAAAAGTTTAATTGATCTCTACCTTAAAGTGAGTATAATTAAATTTTTTTCCATAAAATATATGTTTCTTAAGTGTAACTCAATGTTATTTGACTTGTGAATCACGTACAGCCTGGGCTGGTCAATGCCAGTAATTCTAGAGAAGTGGCTGGAAATTTGATCTCACTAAGAGCACTTGGCTTTCCATTAAAAGGAAAATTTTATTTAATAACCTGAACTAATCATGAAGGGAATCTAGCATAAAACAACAGATGGCTCAGAGCTAACTCAATTCCTCTCCTGAAATCACCTCTTAGTCCTTGCTATTTATGGTGGCTGGGTATTATCCATTGTCCCACCATTCCCTACAAACAACTAGCCCAGCACATGTTAATAATATAACAGATGATTAAATATCATATCATATATATTACACATAATATATAATATTAGTATATTGTTAAAATAACAAAAATATTTTTCTGAGGTTTAAGAAGTTAAAATGGCTTTGAATATGGCTTATTTTTGACTCTGAGAATATCTTTGTGGGTAAATTATTTTTTTTTTAAAGATTTTATTTATTTATTCGACAGAGATAGAGACAGCCAGCGAGAGAGGGAACACAAGCAGGGGGAGTGGGAGAGGAAGAAGCAGGCTCATAGCAGAGGAGCCTGATGTGGGGCTCGATCCCATAACGCCGGGGTCACACCCTGAGCCAAAGGCAGACGCTTAACCGCTGTGCCACCCAGGCACCCCTGTGGGTAAATATTTTTTATTTCATAGTGAATTCTGTACATAAATTAGAAAATTATTTCATGAGCTTACACCCTGTTTTCTAAAACCTAGATATGAGCTTTAGATAAGCCCAGACTATAGATGACAGGAAGTCAGACCACGTCTTAAGGAAGAATTTAAAAGTAGCACATTTGGAGCACCTGGCTGGCTCAGTTGGTTAAGTGACTCTTGATTTCAGCTCAGGTCTTGATCTCAGGGTTGTGAGTGCAAGCTCTGTGTTGGGCTCCATGCTGGGCGTGGAGCCTACTTAAAAAAAAAAAAAGCAACACAATTATACCTAAAACATGGAGTCCTGGGGGTTTGGAGAGCTTCTGGGTTGGTGAACACATGGAGATCTGGGGAGAGAGGCACACCTAGAGAGGGCACGGAAGCTATACACCCTTTCCCCATACCTGGCCCTTTGCATGTTTTCCATCTGGCTGTTCCTGAGTTATATCCTTTCATAATAAGCTGGTGATCCAGCAAGTAACATGTTTCTCTGAGTTCTTTCAGCTGCTCAAACAGACTAATAGAACCCAAGGAGGTGGTCAGAAGCACAGTAATTTTGTCCTATGCATACAACTAGATAACTATCAAATAATCCTAAATACTGCAGAAATTGCCTGAAGACTGGCAGAACAAACCCCACAACTAAAGGCAGAGAAGAGGCCACATCAAAGAAGGTAGGAAGTATGGAGACATGGTTTAGGGGAGAAACAGATCCTGGCTGCTACAGAGGGGAGGGATGGAGCTGTGGTCATGGAGAAGGGCAAGAGAGAGGGGCACACAGGGGAACAGAGATGGAGAACATTTCCCCATGGCCACTGGCTTGGAAAGCGAGAATTTTTTAATTCTTTGAATTTTGTAAATTCTTACAACCAGAGAGACTTAACATCTGAAGTTTTAAGCTGTCAGTGAGCTGGACATTGGGAGAGTCCAGAGGCATCAGGGCTACTCCTGGAGAGAAGGAAGGCAAACAACCAGGGGGCAGACGGTGTGAAAATTGTGAGCTGAAGAACACCTGGGACACAATGGAGAGATTATTTGCTCTTCATGGAGCATGTCCCTGAGAGGCAGTATTCACTGAGACTGCTCCAGGAACAAAGGAGCATCCCTACCCTTCAGCATTATCATGTTCCACCTGCAGGAACCAGCACAGTGCACACACTGGCTGCCTAACTTGCTTTTACACTAAGGTGCTGGTTGGGACTGTCTGCGCTCTGGTGGGACTGCCCTTCTCAGTCACACTTGCCTTAGTCCCAGTGTGGGATGCCGCTCTCTCAGAAGACCAGCACAAACCCTGCCCACGCCATGTCTCTGACCAAACAGTTCTGTAGGGACTCATGGAAGTGGTGTCAGGTCTTACTTCACAAGGAGACCAAAGCACACTTAGTTAAAATTGCCACATTCAGGCCAGGGACCACACACTGCCCACAACAGGCAAGGAGAGCCTCTGCAGCTGACTGGCCTGAAGGACAGAGCATCCAGAACACAACAGAGTGTACACAGCACACTCTGGAGACACTCCCTGAAGCTCTAGGCCCTGGGCACTACATGACCTCTTCCTTATAAGACCATTACTTTTTTAAAAAAGATTTTATTTATTTGAGAGAGAGAGTGAGTGTGAAAGAGAGAAAGTGAGAGCGAGAGAGCAAGAGAGAGAGAACAAGCAGCGGGCAAGAGCAGAGGGAGAGGGACAAGCAGACTCCCTGCTGAGCAGGGGGCCCAACATGGGGGCCCATTCCAGGGCTCTGGGATCATGACCTGAGCCGAATGCCGATGCTTAACCAACTGAGCCACCGAAGCACCCCACAAGGCCATTATTTTCAGAAGCAGGAGACATAACTGGCTTTTCTAAGACAGAGAAGCAGGCAGAGACTTAAACAACATGAGAAGACAGGAATTTATCCCAAATGAAAGAACAAGATAAGGCCACAGCCATAGATCTAAGCAAAACATGCCTGATTTAAATCAATGAGCATAAGGATACTCACTGGACTTGAGGAAAGAGTGGAGGACATTAGTGAGACCTTTAACACAGAGATAGGGAACAATATAGCAGAGATAAAGGGGTCAATAAATGAAATGAGAAACACACTTGATGGAATAAGCAGCAGGATGGAAGAAGCAGAGGAACGAATTAGTGACCTAGAAGACGAAGTAATAGAAAGCTGAAGCTCAACAAAAGAGAAAGAAGAACCATGCAAAGAAGACTAGACTCAGAGATCTCAGTGACTCCATCTAACGTAAAAATACTCGTATTATGGGAGTGCCAGAAGAAGAGAGAGAAAAGGGGACAGAAAATTTACTTGAAGGAACAATAAATAGCTGGAAACTTCCCTAATCTGGGGAAGGAAACAGATATCCAGATCCAGGAGGCAAGGGGACCCCGAAAAAAATCAAGAAAAGCAAATCCACACCAAGACATCTTGTCATTAAAATGGCAAAATACAGAGATAAAGAAAAAATATTAAAAGATACAAGACAAAGGAAGACTGTTAAATACAAAGGAAACTCCATAAGGCCATCAGCAGATTTTTCAGCAGTAACTTCCCAACCCAGAAAGGAGTGGCATGATATTCAGAGTACTGAGTGGGAAAAATCTGTAGCCAAGAATACTCTACCAGAAAGGCTAATATTCAAAATAGAAGGAGAAATAAAGAGATCTGCAGACAACCAGTGATTAAAGGAGTTCTGGCCACTAAACCAGTCCTGCAAGAAATACTAAAGGGGACTCTGTGAGTGGAAGAGACAAACCAAAAGTGACAGTATGAAAGTAGGAGTCACAGAAGCAGTTGAAATGCATATTTCTATAAAATATTGTTCAAGGAACTCATAAAATAAAAGGATGTAAAATATGACACCATATACTTAAAACATGGGGAGGACAGAGTGAAGAATGGGTTCAAATCTGAATGACCCATCAACTTAATATATGCAGAAGAGGTTATATACAAACCTAATGGTGACCACAAATCAAAAACCACTAATAAATATGCAAAGAATAAAGAGAAAGAAATCCAAATACATTACTAAAGAAAACTAGCAAACCATGAAAGAAAGATAAGAAAGGATCAGAGAAAATCTCCAGAAACAACAATAAAACCAGCAATAAAATGGCAATAAATAGATATCTGTCAATAATTACTTTGAATGTAAATGGACTAAATGCTCCAATCAAAAGACACAGGGTGACAGAATGGATAAAACAAGACAACCCAACAATATGCTGCCCACAGAGACTTACTTTATTTATTTATTTTAAAAGAATTATTTGAGAAAGAGAGAGAGAGAAAGAAAGAGAGGGAATGACTGCAAGCAGGGGAGGGGCAGTGGGAGAGGGGAAGAATCTCAAGCAGGCTCTCCGCAGAGTGCGGAGCCCAATGTGGGGCTCGATCTCACAACCCTGAGACCATGACCTGAGGTGAAATCAAGAGTTGACACTTAATCAACTGAGCCACCCAGGCAACCCTACAAAGACTCATTTTAGATCTAAAGATACCTGCAGATTGAAAGTGAGGGGGGTGGAGAAAAATTTTTCATGCAAATGGATGTCAAAAGAAAGCCAGAATAGCAATACTTGTGTCAGACAAACTAGACTGTAAAACAAAGACTGTACCAAGAGACAAAGAAGGGCACTATATAATAATAAAGGGATAATCCAGCAAGAAGAGATAACAATTATTGAGGTTGAAGGGTTATTATTGGTAACAAATTATCCTTTGTGAATAAATCTCTCTATAACATTAATAAAAGTGTCTTGATTAGTGTGGCTTCCATATATATATATATATATATATATATATATATATACACACACACACACACATACACACACACAGACATATATATATATATATATATATATATACACACACACACACACATACACACACACAGACATATATATATATATAGATTTTATTTATTTGAGAGAGAGAGGGAAGGAGAGAACACATGAGTTGGGGGGAGGGGCAGAAGGAGAGGGAGAAGCAGACTCCTCACTGAGCAGGGAGCCTGCCTCAGGGCTTGATCCCAGGACCCTGGAATCATGACCTGAGCTGAAGGCAGACGCTTAACCGATTAAGCCACCCAGGCGCCCCAGCTTTCATGTATATTAATGTTGAAGGATGCTCTAAGACTGGCTGCAACAGAAGAGGATTCTTAAAAGGAAAAGAGGAGAGAATGAGGAATAAGCCCAGAAAAGTATGGAGAGTTGATTAGAAAGCCTGACAGAGAAGGCCCTCAAGTGAGGGAGGGGACAAAACTCACACATGTCAAGGCCTGAAACCAGAGGGAAGCGGACGAAGGGGAACCAGTTACCATAAATCACAGTGTCATTATGTAAGGGAGACTACAGGGTATGAGGGATTTAAATAAAAAAGGCTGGTCTCCTGCATCGTTGTCACATTCTTCAGTACAACAGTTCACTGTGTTCCCTCCTATTTTGCTTACTACTAGTGATTTTCATGCCTGTCTACCCTACAAGACACTCAAGTACTGGAGAGCAGAAACCATGTCTTACGCATGACTGCAAGTCATCCAGTGCCTCGTACAGAGTTTTACACAAACGAGATACTCAGCAACTTTGTTGAAATACAATTTTCAATCAGGTGGTTAATGTAATTTTACATTTATAAGTAACCATGTTCCTTCAAATCTTCAAACTCCATAGTTGCCTTATATTACTAGTTTGAACAGTGAAGATAAACTAATATTAATAAGAATTCTAAAGTATTATAATAATTCAGTTTCTCAGAAGCAGAGGTTTTCTAGGACTAGGAGAAAAGGAGAAGCCACCCAAAACTGGAGAGAAACACTGGGAGAGGCAAGAAGAGGTTGTGTTGAGAAGGGAGGAGGAAAGAATGCTAAGTTGTCTGAGAGAACAAGAAAATAAAGGGAGGAAATAAAAGCAAGACACTATCTCTGGCCATCCTAAAATTCTGCTGTGCTGGAGGTATCTGCTGTAATAAGCACATTCATATCTTTCCCAGGCTAAATCTGGGTTCAGCCCACTGCTGATGCCTGTCTTCGCTCTCAAATGTTTTCCTGTTAATTCATTTTTAAGCTTAGTACTTTATTTTACAGCAAAAAAAAAAAAAAAAAGAATAAAGACCCTTCATCACCACCCCCTGCCATTTTTTGCCAAAAATGTAATCCTTTGAGACCTGTTGTAGGAAATGCAATGTATCCAGATTATGAAGTTCAAGAAAAACAAAATTCTTTTCCTATTTTGTAGATTTTTAAGAACCTCTCTTGTCATTTACCAATAGGGGGAGAAAGGACTGATAAAGTATCTTTTTTATATATTATTATAAGATTTTTCTTCCAGTAATAATCTTAATAACATGAATGTGGGTTCATCTGGACTCCATTGGTTAGAATTATCTATAAGCTGTCATATCTATAATAGGACAAATAGGGTCCATATTAATGACTAAAGGGCAAAACCATTTATTATTCAAGGAACTTCTAAATCATCTGAGAAGTACAAAAGTATATCTGGTGTGATTCTGAGTACTTAGTATGTTTTCTATTAGAAATATGTGGAAGTTAGAGATTTACATATAATGATAAGTGACAATTATTTATTAGCTGTAACATTCACTTAATCAGCATTTTCTGACTTTCCCACTCTAAGCCAAAGCTTGATGAAGTATTCTTGCTGGATATATGGATAACACTGGCTGGAGAAAGAGGGGGCGGGAGTGATGTCAGTTCAGTACCTCTAAGCAAAAAGATGAAAAGCTCCCAGAATTATGGTGTATAAATTGGGACTCACTTGGGGAATCTTATTACAGTTAAAGAATATGAACTTTGGAGTCAGACAGAACTGAGTTTGAGTCCTGGCCCTGCTACTTACTAGCTAAGTAGCAGAGATCCCTTCATCTGAAACGGGAGTAATGCTCACTGATCTGGGTTGGGTACTGGAGGTCAAATGCAGCATCTTGTGCCAGGCGGTACGAAGTAGCTGTCTTTATTACTGCTCTCACTTCCCTCTGGATTTCTGCTCTGTATCATGTTCTCTTTGATACATAGGCTTACACAAGAAATACCAGGTTTGACACCAAAGACGCAGATCACAGATTTTGATTTGCCCATTTTGGGGGTCAGGGATTGGGAGGAGAAATACTTCTAATATGGTGCAGGAAGGTCATCACTCAGGAGGTGGCTCAGGGAATTCGGTGTTTCTCCACACTCTAATGCTCATTCTTGCTTCTCTGACAGATTAGGTAAAAGCTAGATTTACACAAATGACTTTTTCAGGTAGTAATCAACAGATTTTCCTATCACACCACCCCGAATACATCTACCTGCCTTTGGTTTTTATATTTTGAAGTGGAAAAATACCTAGATCTCAAATTTATTTACAATCAGATAAGTATACGTTCATTCAGACTGTATAAGCAAAAGTTACAATTCAGCAATAGAAAAATTAAAGAACTATAAAATTAGGTTCTACATCTCACATTTTTCCTGATATATTTATTAAAAGAAAATTAGTTTAATTATACATTACATCTTGAATTAGGTACAATTTGACACAATACAGAAGGTGATCTAAGCACTCTGGGTGTGGAGAATTCTTAATTAATAATTAACAGTCCTAAAGAAATCTTCTAACAAAATGGGTGAACTTCAAATATACTTTACTCAGTGAGAGAAGCCAGACATAAAGGAACATATATTATATGATTCCATTTATATGAAACGTTCAGAAAAGGCAAACTTACAGGGACAGGAAGTATATTAGTGGTTGCCTGGGAATAAGAAGTGACTGCAAAGGGGCATGACGTTTCTTTTTGGAGTGATGGAAATGTTCTAAGATTAGAGAGTGTGATACTTGTGCAAATCTGTCAATATATGAAAAATTGCAAAAATGTACACTTAAAATGAATGAATTTTACGGTATATAAATTATACCTCAACAAACCTGCTAGTAGGAATGAATCCTCTGTGTGTCTGGATACTAGAAAAGATTTTTTTACATGTTTAATGAAATGAGAATTTTAAAGAGGAAATAAATCCATTTCTATTGAGAATGAGAGCCTGAATAATGCTCTTATGAAGTAAGACCTATCTTTTTTTTTTTTTTAAGATTTTATTTATTTATTTGACAGAGAGAGAGACAGCCAGTGAGAGAGGGAACACAAGCAGGGGGAGTGGGAGAGGAAGAAGCAGGCTCATAGCGGAGGAGCCTGATGTGGGGCTCGATCCCAGGACCCTGGGATCACGCCCTGAGCCGAAGGCAGACGCTTAACGACTGAGCCACACAGGCGCCCTGAAGTAAGACCTATCTTGGACAATAAATCATCCACGAAGTGCCACCTGTGTATGGGGGGATTCTCTGGAATCTGGGAAGGGAATGCATCACTTCAAGGTGCTTGAATTTAACTGACTGAGCCACCCAGGTGCCCCCGTAACCCTTAACAATTTAACCTGGCTGTTAAAATACCACTTGCAAGAAAGGCTTCATAAGTTAAAGCATGAATTGCATATAACTCATTAAAAGTAGAGACAAGTGATAGAACTGTAAGGGGAAAAAAAATCCCTCAAATTTGTGGTGGCTGTGGCATAAAAAATTCCCAAAAATCTAAGATATATAATGTTACAAATGAAACCACCTGGCATATTTTTACACAAAGGAAAATGCAAAAGATGAACAGCACATTTCATCTGGGTCAATGAAATAGTCTGCTCTTATGCTTACAGTAAATATATATACACACACAGATACTATCTTTTCATTAAGAAGAAAATATATATGCAGTCATTAAAAATAATTAGGTATTAGTGTTATATACCTAATTGGGTATATGGAAAGATCTCCAAGATACTAAACCAAGTGAAAAAAGCAAGGCGAGAAAACAGTGTGAATAGTTTGATTAGTTTAAAAAAAGTAATATTATCTGTATTTTATCTGCTGGCAATAACGAGTGACTTTTTTTCCTCAAGAAGTCAACTGTCAGAGGATATGCGCAGAGGTGGGAAAGTGAGCTTTTGTTTTGCATTTTATATGTTTCTGTAGTATTTGAATTTTCTAACCACACATACATATTTTAGTTAAGGAAATGTCCATCCAGTTGTACAACTGTGGAACAGTTTGATTTCTTGTTTATTATGGTACTAGAAAGACTAACACAGCTCCTAGTGGCCATGTCGGTGTCACTCATGAGGCTGCCCATGATATCATGTTGCACAGTAACTTTGTATATTGAGATGTTCAATAAAACTTTCGTTCCACTGAAAAAAAAAGACTAATAAATAATATTAAAAATATTTTCAAATGAGTTAAAATAAGACACAAACAGCTGAGTCCATTCCCTGAAGCACGCTGAGCAAGGCCCAGGAGTTTATATTGGCTGAACACTACGAGCATGGCTCATTTGCAATCTATGGCCAGGATAATGCAATTTACATCTACAAAATTTTCCAGAATTATACACCAGAAATAATTTCCCATAAGTTAGAAATTAATAAAGTATCTAAGGATTGGTATGATCTACCCTCACCCCTCACCCTCCTTAACCCCACTGTGTCAGTTACCAATGCAATGTCTCTTTCCTCCAAACTGACCTTTCTTTGCCCTGTTTTGTGGGACTGGAGCTGGACACGTAAATGTTTCTCCTTTAGCAGCTGGCACGATATTAAGTTTTGTCAGTATAAAGTGCTGAAGGGACACACGGCAGTAGAAAGTGGTTTCTTTTCCTGGTTCTGGTGTGCTTTTTCCTTCTAGCTCCTATGGCATGCACCTGCTGGTGGTGTCTGGGAAACCCCAAAATGCTTGCCATTTATGGAGTTTCAGTGGTACTCCAGACAGTGGCTTCCTATTAAGTTTCACTGGCTCTCTACCGAGGGGGATTCCCAGCAAGTCTTGCCAGAACCCCAGGAGGTAGTTTCCTGCTTGCCAGCTCTGCTCTGTGGCACCTCGGTGAATTTCTGTGCCATCCAGCGGCCAAATCAACACTGCTCCAGCAAGGTCTGAATCACAAGTCTTGTTGGGGAGGAGCCCTCTTCCAAGTTTGCTCCTTTCTTGGGTACTCTGGCTAAGCCCAAGAGGTAGGAGCTGCTCTCTGTTTCTGATATTCCTCTATTCTTAAGAATTCTCTTTACTTCTTAGCAGTTAATCCCCTATTAGTACTTAATAACTTATTAAATTTTTCCTGCTCATATTACTGGTGTGGTTTCTGGTTCTTACTTCATGCCCAAACCAAATCAAATCAAACGAAGCCAACAAGAAAGAATTAAATTCATAAACCCACCCCTAAAATATAAGTTTGAATTCTTGTTTGATAACACAGAGAAACAGTATGGCATTTAGCCCAACTTATTAACTACTTAAAAACTCGCACAAAACTAAAGCCAGTATGAAGGTTTTGCGCTGTGTCAACTGAGCTGAGCTAGGACAACACTTCCCAGAATCTTCTTTCCTCTCTGATTCTAGGGCTCGGGTTGGCCACAAGAGAAGTTTCTCTAAGATCTGGACAGAAATGCAGCAGCAGTCATTACACTCTGAGGGCAACACCGGACGCCCTGCTAAAGCTCGTGCACTCTGTCACTGATCTGCTGGCTCATGCTGATGTGGGGAAGGGGCTGAGCTCACAGTTCCTGCAGTCCTGCCACATCTCCGTCAGCTTCTCCGAGCCCAGGGCCAGTGCCCGCGTAGCTCGATGGCTAACGGCGCTGCTCCCTTTGCCCGTCATTTGTATTGTTGAGGTTAGAAGAAGCAAGAGATATACACAGATTCCAGTTTGTCCTTGTTCTTCCCTGTGTCATGACCTACAGAGGATTCACGCCCACAAATAGAGCCTAATTCAAAGCCTTCCATGAACTTTCCCCCCAGTTTCTATAACAATATAAGGGCTGGTCCCTTATAATAAGTTATTTAATTATATCGCTCATGGTGCTTCTACTATCATGATCAAATGCTCACTAATATACACTATAAGATGGTTAAATGATTCTCCCTAAAAAACATCATAAGCAATGGGTCACTTAAGCATTTGAGTTTCTATTGTCAATTCTTATTTTCCCTATGTTTCTTATTTATTTCTACATAACATTTAAGTTTAAAAAATATTTTAGACGTTGAAAATGGGAAAGATTTATTTACTTAATTTTTTAAAAAAGATTTTATCTATTTATTTGACAGAGAGAGAGACAGCCAGCGAGAGAGGGAACACAAGCAAGGGGAGTGGGAGAGGAAGAAGCAGGCTCATAGCGGAGGAGCCTGATGTGGGGCTCGATCCCAGAACGCCAGGATCACGCCCTGAGCCGAAGGCAGACGCTTAATGACTGAGCCACCCAGGCGCCCCTGAAAGTGGGAAAGATTTAAAATGCCATTTTCTTTAACAAATGCCAGGTGAGGGCCTATATGAAGGCTAGTTAGACAGCAGACCCAGTTTTCTAGCTGCACTGAGATATAGAGACAGATTTCTTAGACAGCCTGGCCAATTTTTGTTAAGTGTTCTCCATGCCAGCAGGGGAATGAGACGAAGGGATCAGGAAGTTGGGAAGGTTAGTACGTGTGCACTGAAGAGAAATGGAGTCGGCATGGAGCTAGGGTTAAGCTGGGGGGGGGAGACCAAAAGATGGTGCTCAAGCTCCAGTTAGTTGTCATCAGCTTCTAAACTTAAAATTCATTTGTTTGACAGTTTTGAGATTTGTTCTGTTTCCTGAGCATGGTCAGTATGACTTGCCAGTTCTTAGAAGTATGAACATCATAAATTCTACTTTCTGTTTTAAAAAAGGGAGGGAGGGTAAGTAGGAAGAGAGAGGGATATGCAGTGACTTAGCAGAGAAAGAGCTCCTGATTATGGAGAACTTTTGGGTTAAGACCTTTAACTGCGGACTGTTTGAAGTAAAGTTCGAAAAAAAAAAACCAAAACTGGCTGTATCAACAAATATTTATGAGAAAATATCCTAGCCTCATGGAATTTACTTTCTGTGGTAGGGGAAAATACTCAAATGTAAAGAAACGAACACATAATTTCAGGTGTTACAAAATGCTATAAAGAAAAATAAAGCAAAAAAAGAAAAAAGAAAAAGCAGGGATGGGATGGGTGGGGTTCTATCTTAAGAGATGATCTAATATTATATATTAAATTTTCTACACACAGTACAGTTGGCTCTTGAACAATGAGGGGGTTAGGCGCACTGACCCCCTGTGTGGTCAATAATCTGTGTATAACTGTTACTCCCTCAAAACTTAGCTATTCCTAGCTTAGAGTTGACTGGAAGCCTTACTGATAACATGAACAACTGATTAACACATATTTTGTATGTTGTACGTATCACAGACTGTATTTTTACAATAAACTAGAGAAAATGCTATTGAGAAAATCATAAGGAAGAGAAAGTACATTTGCAGTACGGTACTGGAAAAAAGCCACAAATAAGTGGATCCATACAGTTCAAATCTGTGTTGTTCAAGGGTCAACTGTATGCAATAAATATTATAATAAATATAACCAGAGATATATCTTAGATATACAAGGAAAAGATTCATTAGTTCCATGATGGATCAAACTGCATATATTTATACAAATCATAATAAGCTTATGTATAGACCACTGAAACTCACCCTGTAGAAAGCACTGGTCAAAGGGAGCAATGCTGCAGCAATGTTATATTCATCTAAACTGGAACAATCCTTAAACAAAACAAAGAGAAACGAGCATAATTAGGATATATACCAGAAATCACAAATACATGGAAACAAGAATCTAGGATACACTGTTTACTGTCTTATGGGGTTTTTACTTTTATTCCAAATTGTCACTAAGTCTTACTTAGGGAAATTTGAAAAAAAAAAACTGTCCTTGAAGCACATTATTTTAGAAATGAGATAAAAATACATTTGAGAAAGACTTTTTTAAAGTTTTTATTTAAATTCCAGTTAGTTAACATACAGTGCAATATTAGCTTCAGGTGTACAATATAGCGTGTACACACACACACACACTTCTTTATCCATTCATCAGCCAATGGACATTTGGGTTCCTCCCATAATTTTGTTATTATAAATAATGCTGCTGTAAATATCGGGTGCATGTATTCCTTTGAATTAGTCTTTGTGTATTCTTTGGATAAAGAATTATCCATTTCTTGGGATATCCAATTCTTTGGATAAATACTTATGTATTCTTTGGATAAATACCTAAGTAGTGCAAATGCTGGATCACAGGGCAGTTCTATTTTTAACTTTTTGAGGAAACTCCATACTGTTTTCCAGAGTGGCTGCACCAGTTGGCATTCCCACCAACAGTGCAAGAGGGTTCCCCTTTCTCCACATCCTTGCCAGCACTTGTTATTTTGGGGTATTATATTTTAGCCCTTCAGACTGGTGTGAGGTGATTCTCACTGTAGTTTTGATTTGTATTCCCTGATGATGAGTGATGTTGAGCATCTTTTCATGTGGCTGTTGGCCATCTGGATGTCTTCTCTGGGGAAATGTCTGTTCATGTCTTTTGACCATTTTTTAATTGGTTTATTCATTTTCTGGGGGTTGAGTTGGACAAGTTCTTTACATATTTTGGATACTTATCCTTTATCAGATATGCATTTGTAAATATCTTCTCCCATTCTGAAGGTTGCCTTTTGGTTTTGATGATTGTTTCCTTCACTGTGCAGAAGTGTTCTATTTTGATGAAGCCCCTCCCAATAGTTTATTTTTGCTTTTGTTTCCCTTGCCTCCAGAGACATATCTAGTAAGAAGCTGCTACAGCCGACGTCAAAAAGGTTACTGCCTCTGCTGTCCTCTAGGATTTTTATGGTTTCAAGTCTCACATTTAGGTCTTTAATCCATTTTGAATTTGTTTTTGTGTATGGTGTAAGAAAGTGGTCCAGTTTCTTTCTTTGGCATGTAGCTGTCCAATTTTCCCGACACCATTTGTTAAAGAGACTGTCTTTTTTCCACTGGATATTCTTTCCTGCTTTGTGGAAGATTAATTGACCATATATATTTGTGGGTTCATTTCTGGGTTTTCTATTCTGTTCTATTGATTAGGTGTCTATTTTTGTGCCAATACCATACTGTCTTATGACTACAGCTTTGTTGTATAGCTTGAAATTCAAAATTGTGATGCCTCCAGCTTTGCTTTTCTTCTTCAAGGTTGCTTTGGCTATTTGGGGTCTTTTGTGCTTCCCTACAAATTTTAGTTTTGTTTATTCTAGCTCTGTGAAAAATGCTGATGGTATTTTATAGGGATTGCAATTAAATGTGTAGATTGCTTTGGGTAGCATGGACGTTTTAACAATATTTGCTCTTCCAATTAATGAGCATGGAATGTCTTTCCATTTCTTTGCATCCTCTTCAGTTTGTTTCATCAGTGCCCTACAGTTTTCAGAGTACAGATCTTTCACCTTTTTGGTTAGGTTTATTCCTAGGCATCTTATTGTTTTTGGTGCAATTGTAAATGGGATTGATTCCTTAATTTCTTCTTCTGTCGCTTCATTATTGGTGTATAGAAATGCAACAGATTTCGGTACGTTGATTTTGTATCCTGTGACTTTACTAAATTTGTGTATCAGTTCAAGCAGTTTTTTGGTGGAGTCTTTTGGGTTTCTATATAAAGCATCATGTCATCTGCAAATAGTCAAAGTTTGACTTCTTCCTTATCCGTGTGGATGCCTTTTATTTATTTTTTTGTTGTTGTTGTCTGATTAATGTGGCTAGGACTTCCAGAACTATTGTTAAATAACAGTGATGAGAGTGGACATCCCTGTCTTGTTACTGACTGTAGAAGAAAAACTATCAGTTTTCTCCATCGAAGATGATATGAGCTGTGGGTTTTTCATAAATGCCCTTCATTACATCAAGGTATGTTCCCTCTAAACCTCCTTTGTTGAGGGTTTTTATCATGAATGGATGATGGATGTTGTACTTTGTCAAAGGCTTTTTCTCCATCTATTGAAACGATCATATGGTTCTTATCCCTTCTTTTATTAACGCGGTGTATCACGTTGATTTGTGAATATTGAACCGCCCTTGAAACCCAGGAATAAATCCCACTTGATCGTGGTGAACGATTTCTTTTTGTATTGCTGGATTCAGTTTGCTAGAGAATTTTTCCATCCAAGTTCATCAGGGATTGGCCTGTAGTGCTCTTTTTTAATGGAGTATTTATCAGGGTAATGCTGGCTTCATAGATTGAATTTCCTTCCTTTTCTATTCTTTGGAATAGTTTGAGAAGAATAGGTATTAACTATTCTTTAAATGTTGGTAGAATTTGCCTATGAAGCCTCTGGCCCTGGACTTCTGTTTGTGGGGAGTTTTTGATTATTGATTACATTTCTTTGCTGGCTATTGGTCTGTTCACGTTTTCTATTTCTTCATGTTTCAGTTTTGGTAGTTTATATGTTTGTAGGAATTATTTTCATACACTACAGGTGAGCAGCCACCTTTACCTTCCTGTTTTATAAAGACTGTGTTAAAAGCTGTGCAATTTATTTTAAAAAATACATTTGGAGGGGGTTTTAGTGTATTTACTATATTTCACTGACTCTAAGATACATATTTTTTTTTCACACTTTAACTTCTCCAAGACTGGAATCCATCTTATAACTGACTAGAAATGTTTTTTCTGTCTTAGTGTTGAATACAAAGGGTATTTTGTTATTGATCAGGCAAGAAATGTTACCGATGCCAAAACTCACTGGGCGAAATGTTAGGGAACAGTATAGTCAGAAAATCTCAGTGGGAATGTAAAATGGTGCAGCTGCTAGGAAAACAGTATGGCAGTTCCTCAAAAACGGAAAAACAGAATTACCATATGATCCAACAATTCCTCTTCCGGGTGTGTATCCACAACAACAGTGACTTGAACAGATATTCATACACTCGTGTTCACAGAGGCATTATTCACAATAGCCAAAAGCTGAAAACAACCCAATCCTTAGTTCTGCAAAGAAGACTCCTTGGTTCTGCAAGAAAACATACCTAAAAGGTTTCCAAAGGAATGGTAAGGGGAGTGTACTCAAACTTCCACAAACACTAGTTTTACAGAGTATTGATAGCTGTTACTTGTGGGGAGTTGGGAATTGGGGAAATGGTGGGTAAACAAATTAAGTGAGGTGCCCTTGTTTTTTTATTTTTTAAAAAGATTTTATTTATTTATTTAAGAGAGAGAGAAAGAAGGCATGAGCAGGGGGAGGGGCAAAGGGAAAAGCAGCCTCCCCCCTGAGTAAGGAGCCTGATGTGGGACTCGATCCCAGTACTCTGGGACCATGACCTGAGCTGAAGGCAGACGCTTAACCAATTGAGCCACCCCTCTTGTTTGTTTTTTTAAAAACTGTAGGACTTCTCAGGGTTTTTTTAACTGCGACCGTATGGAGAAAATTTGTTTGGTAGCATTTCCAAACCAAATTTGACTAAGAACATTTTTAAAGAAAGCAGTTGAAAATACATTTTGGAAAAATGCCGATTCGATATCATCAAAAATCTGAGAGAATTCCAACCAAAAGATCACCTTAAAACTTGTTATGGACTTTTATTTCTTTTCTTAAATTGAAGTATAACTAACATACAATCATACCATATGCTACATACACACAACATACCCACAACATACAAGTTAGGGTCACCAAAGGAGTTATTACAATACTAACTAAGTTCCCCATGCTGTATATTATATCTCCAGGACTTATTTTACAACTGGATGTTGATATCTCTTAATTCCCTTCATCTATTTTGCCTACAATGCCACCACTCTCCTCTCTGGTAACCAACAGTTTGTTTCCTGTATCTGAGTCTGTTTCTGTTTTGTTTGTTCATTTGTATTCTTTTTTACATTCTACATCTAAGTGAAATCATACGGTACTTGTCTTTCTCTGCCTGGTTTATTTCACTTAGAATACGCTCTCGGTCCATCCTTGTCGCAAATGGCAAGAATTCATTCTTTTCTCTCTCTCACACACACACATCTTCTTTATCTGTTCATCTACTGAGGGACACTTAGGCTGCTTCCATATCCCGGCTATTGTAAATAATGCTGCTTGAACAGAGGAGTGCATATATCTCTTCAGATCGGTGTTTTCACTTTCTTTGGATTTTTCTGTTAGTCAGAACTGCTGGCTCATAATCAAATAAAAAATAAATTTTAAAAAATATATTTTTAATTTTAGTTCTATTTTTAATTTTTTCAGGAACCTCCATACTGTTTTCCATAATGGTTGCATTTCCCACTAACAGTATAAGAGGGTTTCCTCTTCTCCACATCCCTACCAATATTTGTTATTCTTGGACTTTTCTCTTGACTTTGGTTAATTTCATATTTGACAGACACTTCTGTTGAACAATTAAAAGATGCTAGATAAAATATTTTAAAAAATTTAATGCAAAGCAATGAACTGGAAAGAACTAATGAATACTCAGACCAAAATGTAAATTAAATGGAACCTGGAGTGGTAAACAGAGCAGTGAAGTAAAATTTTACCTCAGAAACAGCTTGTGAGCAAAGTAAATTTAAGTATTAGTTTTGAACAACTAAAGGACTCGAGGGATAGGAAACAAAGCCCAGTGCTTGCTAAAGGTAGGAAATCCATTAGGAGAACTACCATTAAGCTGGGACCCCTAGAGCCACCTAGGACACCAGATAAAAAAGTCTGAGATATAGGGGCGCCTGGGTGGCACAGCGGTTAAGCGTCTGCCTTCGGCTCAGGGCGTGATCCCGATGTTGTGGGATCGAGCCCCACATCAGGCTCCTCCGTTATGAGCCTGCTTCTTCCTCTCCCACTCCCCCTGCTTGTGTTCCCTCTCTCGCTGGCTGCCTCTGTCTCTGTCAAATAAATAAATAAAATCTTTAAAAAAAAAAAAAAGTCTGAGATATAAAAAAGATAATTCCACAAGGAAACTGGTAAATATGTGGGTAAATCTAAACATACAGTGACATAAAACAAGGACAATTATGTCTTTTGGTATTAAAGAAAATGAAGATACAAGTAACATATACAACCACAGTAGCACAGAAATCGTGGGGTGGTAGTCTGGAATTGGATTTTGATAAATTAAGTGAGCACTTAAAAATTTTCTATATGATTGCCAAAGGAATACAGAATGGATTACAATTTCCAATCTAATGGAGAAAAAAATGGAGAGGAAAACAAACACGAAAACTTATAACCCGAAGGAATGCCAGAAAGAGGAAAAGAAACCCCCAAGGAGAAATAATCAGAAAAGAACAAAATGAGATGGTAGAAATAAATAAAATTGTAATAGCCAAAATAAACCAAATATTCTGGCTAAAAGGCAAATATTGTCATTGAATAAAAAGCTAGAGTCCAAATATTTGTTGTTTAAAAGGATATTACCTGTAACTTAAGAATACACAAAAGTTGAAAGGATGGAAAAAGATATACCCAGCAAATACCAGAAGAAGTTGAGATAGTTATATTAACAATCATACAAAACAATCTTAAGGAAAAAGGCATTATGAAAAATAAAAAGAAGCATTACATAAAATAGCTCAACTTATCAGAAAGATATAACACACATAAAAACACATAAAGCAAAAATTGACAGACATTTAAAAAATACAAATTCACAATCGCATTGAAAGATTTTAATATACCACTGTCAATATTTAATACCTCAAGCAGGTAGAAAAATCAGTACAAGAGATTTTTTAAAAAGTCAGAGCTAATGGATATATATAGAACACTGTATACAAAACCTACTTGTATCTATTTATACTCTAATCCTGTACCTATGACTGTTCAGATGGATTTAGAAAACCTGACTTCATACTAGGCCATCAAATAAGTCTCAGTGAATTTCCAAAGATTAATAACACACAGATATGGTTATCAGACCACAATACAATTAAGTTAAAAAATCAGTAATACAAGTAAAATACTTAAAATTGTACCTGGCACATAGCAAATATTCAGTATATATATATTTATTTATTTATTATCACTGAGGTTAGGAAATACTTAGCATAGCACACTACATGGTAATTACCTGTTTACTTTTCTGTCTCCTTACTAAACTATTAGCTCTCTGACGGTATTTTTACAGCAGTGAATAAGAAGTATCAATGTTTATGGAAAGCTGATGAATGATTTATACCTTTTCCAGACTTTCACAAAGCAGAAAGATCAGTAGAGACAAATTATCTTGCTAAGCCTAGATTTCCAGAATGAGTGTTGAGAGTAGTTAGCCGGATATTCCTTTGAATAACAATTTTCATTCATTATTTCAACAAGTATTATCTAAATGAACTCAGGAAACTGTCCCAAGAGGTAAACATATGACAAATAAGAACACGTTTTATAGGGCTGAGACAAATCCATGGCTGAATGGAACACATCCTTAAAATACAAATAGCCAACATGAAAGGTATTTAACATTATTGATCATCAGGGAGATGCATATCAAAGCCACAATGAGATATCACTTCATACCTATTAGAATGGCTATTATCAAAAGGACAAGTAATTACAGGTGCCGGTGAGTACGCAGAATATACTGCTGGTGGGAATGTAAACTGGTGTTGCTACTATGGAAGACAACAGGGAAGTTCCTCAAGAAATTAAAAATATAAGTACCATATGATCCAGCACTCCCACTTCTGAGTATATATTAAAAGGGAAGGAAATCCTTATTTTGAAGAGATATCTGTATTCCCATGTTTACTGCAGCATTATTCACAATAACCAAGGTATGGAAACAACCTAAGTGTCCATCAATGGATGACTAGATAAAGAAAATGTGGTATACACTTACAATGGAATATTGTTTAGCCTTAAAGAAGGACATCCTGCCATGTGCGACAACATGGATGAATCTAGAGGTATTACAGTAAGTGAAATAAGCTGGACAGAGAAGGACAACTACTGCATGACGTTACTTACAGGTGAAACTTAAAAAAAAATGTTGAACTCAGTAACAGAGTAGAATGGGGTGGTTGCCAGTGGTTGCAGTGTGTGGGAGATGGGTAAAGACTGCTAAAAGGGTACAAACTTAATTGTAAGATGATAAGGTCTGAGGATCTAATGTATACCATGGTGACTACAGATGATAATACTGTACTGTATAAATGAAATTTGCTAAGAAAATAGAACTTAAGTGTTCTTACCCCCCCAAAAGGTAAGTGTATGAATATGTGAAGTGACAGATATGTTAATTAACTCAGTTGTGGCAATCCTTTCACAACATATAAATTGTCATGCTGTACATTTTAAATATATTACAATTTTGTCAATTATACCTCAATAAAGCTGGAAAAATATACAGTCAGGCTATGTAGAAAAATATCACACCTTTTTCCTATATGGTATCACCTACTATATGTTCTCTATCACTTTTATGGATTTTATGAAATAATCCCAGAACATGGCAAAAAGTGTGAATCATCTTTTTCTTTCTTATTCCTTACTCCCTTGCTTAGGACACCGCTATGCACAAGAATGTCATCCCCTGTGTCCTAGCACATCTGAGTTTCTTTAACAGAAATGCCTTGCATGTTTCTGAA
This sequence comes from Ursus maritimus, assembly GCF_017311325.1. NCBI lineage: Eukaryota > Metazoa > Chordata > Mammalia > Carnivora > Ursidae > Ursus > Ursus maritimus. The sequence goes on from NW_024424008.1 coordinate 5,557,372, forward strand.
GACTGTCATGAGGCCCAAGGCAATAAAATTCAACAGACTAGAGTTGTAATCTTCTCCTAAGGAAATGGTTGGGATGCCAAGATGCCTTTTGACTTTGATTTCACAGCAGGGCTTCATTTGTAATGATGCTGTCCAAACTTTAAATGACAACAGCTGTGATATGAAGCCCCACACACTCATTTATAAAAATTTCCCACAAATTAAAAAAAAATTAAACAATGGGGATTTTTCAATCCATGACCAATTAGCAGGGAACAGGCAATCATAAAACATTTAGGAGCTATTTATTATCATGCAAAATGTTTACACATTGTAGTGCATGTCTCAAACCTGAGCGCCAGTCAAATGCTGATTGCAAAATATAAATATAAAATTCTTTGCAAATCACATTAGAGACATTCTAAGTTAATTAGGTTGAAAAATGGAAAAATTTTAAAACAATAAGCCTAAAACTATTGACATAGCAATAGCATTCCGGAATAGTGCAGTTATCTGTTGGGCAATCAGTCCATAAATACACATCCTGAAGTCCCCTGTGCTTTGGCCACATAATAGCAATGTAGTTGGAGACATAACAGGCAATTTATAAACTTGCAAGGACTTGAATACTTATACATGTTTTATTCTGAACTTTGTTATGTAGTTTACCTTTAATTTTCCTGCTACAATTGAAGAGTAAGCCCTGCAATCTTAATTTTCCATTACCCTCAATTATTTTATACTTTTAATCTGCATACCTCTGAGCTGTCATGGTCCAGCACTCCTAATTCACAAAACTTTGGAATCTCTCAAGAATGAAATATTTAAATATTAAAGAAAATGAGATTGAAAGGCATAATGTCTTTTAGAACTAACTTTTTTTTAGAGTTTAGATTACACATAACTCAGAAAAAAGTCTTTTTGAATTGTCCAAAATACTGAGAGATTTACTTACATTTTCTACATAGAGACAAAAACTAAAACTACCATAGCCCAAACTACCTCTTTATGTCATATTACTCTCCTGTTCACACATCCCTGATCATTACAGAGTAATGACCAAACTCCTGTGCCAGTTTTGTCAGCCCCCATGCTGTGGACCTATCTCCAAAACCAACCGACCAAATTGGCCCTCTTACTACAAGCCACATTTCTAGCCAGTCTGCTTAAGTTATCACCTATTCCACATCATAGTAATTCCCACCACATCTAATAACCCAAGGAATACTATCCATGCCTTGCTTTGTCATTTACACTCTTGCCTCTTGGCACCTTCATATGCTGTCCCCACATGATCCTATGCTTTCCAAGTACAGTTCTAAGCACAAAATAAGCAAAAGGACTCTTATTGTAGTTTCAGCTTCAGGTTATATATATTTTTTTCAGGTTATATTTTAATATTAAATTAATTTACACAACCATAGAGAATGTGTCATAATTTTGAACACTCTGGTTATTTAATCTGTACCATGACTCCCACTGGGATAGAAGGTGAATGCTAGGCTAGACGAATAATATCAATTTTTGTTATAAGCTTTTGAGTGAATGTCCCAAGTCTGCTTCAATTTTATATGCCTGGAAACCAGAACACTGCACCTGGCTACAGTAATAATAGCTAACATTTATTGAGTGCTTATGAAGTATCAGACATGTTTTAAGTATGAATTTACATAAATTATTTCATTTAACTTTCACATCTCTAGAAGGTAGATACTACAATTATATCCATTTTGTTGATGAAGGAACTGAGGCTCTAAGAAGTTAGAAGGCTACAAATGGCAGAGCCAGAATTCGAACCCAGGCAGTCTTACTCCAGGATTTGTGTTTTAAACCTCTGTCCTCTTGTCTCTCAAATGCAATAAGGCATGACATGGAATCTAAACATGGCATCTATGGGAATATATAATTTAGACTAAAGAAGAAATCTTCCAGTAATTATAAATAATATCCTCAAGAGAGTTTGAAACTATATTACATCTATGAAAAAGCAATTGAAAATTTAAATTGTCCTTGCTAAAATTAAAATACAAAGGGAGGACTGGAAGATAATATTTTTCTCATTGTATCCTTTTATTCCGTTTCTATCTTCAGGAATCTGAGACAATTAAGAAACACAGGGGATCAAGTCAAAGTTTCAAAAATAAACCTAACAGGAGTGCTACAAATAGAAAACAGAGAAAGTAGGTAGAAGAAATTAAAATAAATAATGAAAAGAAGATAATGACACTGGTGAATGTCAAACGTGACGAAAAAAGGTATTGGCAAAATGAGTAAACTGTGGTGTAACAACACAAAGGGATACTATGTGAAAGTGAAGATGAACGAACTACAGGTGTACCCAACATCACGGAGGAGTCCACCAAACAGTTTTGATCCAAAGAATCAACACAAAAAGAATACATCACCGCTATTATCACCATCAGCAAATTAGTCACTTCTGAAAATACCTTCTTGATTAACATTGGCCTCGATCTCTACTTATCCCATCAAATCACACGGTAAACATGTGCCAATACAATAAAGGATGTCATGAAATCTACCACAGTGATGTCAGAGAATTGCTTATATCAAATCAAACTGACAAAGGAGAATCTAACAAAGATCAAGTAAAAAAAATAATGAATTAGGATAATATTATATGTGCATTAAAAGAGAAAAAATTGATGTCAAAGGATTAAGGGAGTCCCTTGGGAAAAATAATGAAGGCTTTAAATATTTTTGCAAAAATGATCTTTAGGACAGTGCTTTATAGCCAAACACAAAGTAAGCCATCATATGATTTTGTTAGAAAACATATTTTAAATACCTTTCCCTCATCCAAACAAAAGTCAGATTCTCACTTCAGTTCTAAAATAATCAGCGTATGGTGAAAACTGTAACCTAAATATTTTTAAAATAAAATTTTATAATTAAAAAAAAACCTTTTCCCCACTATTTGATATGAAATTTTAATCCCTATTTTAAATGGATTTACTGGTAGTGAAAATGAAAATTAGTTCCGCTCCTGCGGATCTGAAGGATTCAGGACTAATGGTCTTATCTCTGTTGAATTCTCCAGTCTGGTGTCTGCAGAAACCAGATGCAGTTATGTAACAAAGATGTGTTGTCTTTGCTAAAGCAGATTACCATGGCCCTGGGTATGTTGCATGCAACCACTGATTTGGCAAACATGTTCTTTTCTATCCCTATCAAAGAGGACAATCTGAAACAGTCCGCATTTATATGAAATGGACAATGGTAAACAGGATTATGGTAAATGGGATTATGCTAACTAGAACCCCTTCCATTCAAATTCTGTGTGAAGAAATTTGGACCATTTGAACATCACAAAGAATATTGTACTTGTATTACATTGATGACATCATGCTAATCAGGGTGGATAAAAAAGAACTGGCTACCATATTTGGAAATTTGGTAAGGCATATGCACCCAGAGGATGGGAGATAAGCCTTACGAAGTTTCTGGCTTTCTGGGACATCTCATTCAAAGTAAAGGATAATTTGTTGCATCTTATATCTCCCACCAGGAGGAAGGAAGTACAACCTCTGATAGGCCTCCTCAGGTTATGGAGGCAGCATATTCTCCATCTGAGACTGCTGCTCTAGCCCATACCACGTGACGCAAAAAACTGCAGCTTTGGGTGGGACTCAGAGCAATAAAGGGCTCTGTAGGAGATCCAGGAATCATAAGCCCTGATTGCTTCTCATCACACACAGTGACCCACTTGGAGAATTTGCACTTTTCCATTGATAGAACTCTGAGCTCTGCAAGGTCAGAAGTTTTAGATCTCAAAGAACATTTCTACCAGGGAACAAAACAAGAATCTCATTAATCTATAAACCAAGGCACTTTGACTCCTAATGCCCAGGGACCAGTAGATAAGAAAAGTCATCATTTTGGTGGAGACAAGTGAATTGAGTTAAAAGATTTTTATGAAGTAAAAATCAACATAACTTGATCCTGGGGATGAGGCAGAAGGTGTCAGGGTGACACAGGTTTTGGTTTGTGTAACTGGATCGATGCTGGGACATTTGCCAAGACTGGTAATTAATAAAAAGGGATTAGGTTTTTAGGGCTGAGGGGTAGAGAGAACAGATATCGTAAGTTCAGTTTGTAACTGAAGTTGAAGTGTCTTGGAGACATGAAAATGAGATATCAGGTAGCCCGCTGGATGTCTGGGTGTAGAGCTCAGAGGCAAGGTTTGGGGGAGAGAAACAAATTTGCAAGTTAAGTTGTGGGTATGGAAGAGATCATCCTTTAAGAGGATATAGAATGAGACAAAAAAAGGAATATGAGGCTTTACAAATTAAAAGCCAAGTGGAAAGGATAAGCTTTCCAAGATGGAAAATGAATGGCCAGAGAAGTAGGAAGATATGTAGGAAATGTTTCATCATGGAAGCCAAGGAAACAGAATGCTTCAAAAAGAAATTCTAAGTGATAAACGGCTTCCTCTATCTTCAAAGTGAGGAAAAGCTGGTGGACTTAGCCATGAAGAGATAACATTAATAATTTATATAGTTTACATAGTTTCAAGGTAGCTTTTATACTGTATTTTTTGTTTGCTTTCCTTTGTCCCTCCTCCCCCCAAAAGAGCATATTTTAAGTAAGTTCCTGTGAGGAAAAAAGAACATAAATTATAAATCTGCCATACTTAGGGTGGCTACTCTGTCATATTCAGAATGGCTAATAAAGAAAGAAAACCCATAGAAAAAAGCCTTCTACATTAGAAAAGCCTTCATGTATGTAAGTGTGGTTATAAAGAAAAACCAACAGCTCTTTTTAGTATTTTAAATCCATTAGTTACCATTATGCCGCCTTTATAATATTAACAAAAGATAAAATACTTATATAACCAATTATCATAAATAACTAGAGACAATTTTCTACATGATCTACATTGCGAAAATAATAATTAGATCAGAAATACCTTACCTAGCTCTTAGTATCAAAAAGAATATTCTGAAATGTATAAGACTATAATTGCTCAGCAGCAGTATTTATGAAAATCTCTTTGAAAGTCAAAAGCAGATTCCACACAATGAATGAAATACATGAAAGTGAGAATTAACCACATCTAACCATCCTTAAAGATAAATAGGCAAGGAATTGTCAATTCTGTGGTTAAATTTTTTTTCTAAAGCACTGATAAGATACACAGTAAAATGTGAACTGTTACATAAGGTTAGAATAGTAACATGAAAGCAGCCCTGGGAATCCCAAGAAAACAATGTACGAGTTCCACACTATTTCTTAATGACAACAGAAAACTAGACCCTGGCCAGATCAACCCCTCCAGACTGGCTTTGGCCTTCTGAGCCCCCATCCCCACTTTCACTGGCAAGGGTCACCAACAATAACCTCTTACTTGCTAAGCAAATGGACTATGTTTAGACATTTAATTAAACCTCTACACCATTTGTTAAGATTAAACACATGCTTTTTTTAAACTACTTCCCTTAAAAACAAAACAAAACACCCAAAACGCACAACCTTCATTACAAAAGATGTATGAAATACAGGTAAGTAAAAAGAAAGAAAAACATCTTTGTGATAAATCTCTCAACCCTTAAACAACCAATGTTAACATTTGGTGTCTATACTTCATATTTTTTCATATTTTTCCTAATCACAAATTATATGTTTATTCATACAATTTAAATTTTTTTAAGTCGTCATTTTATTCTTAAACTAATTTCCTTCCTTGGCCTCCATGACTCTACTTTTTCCTTTTCTCCTCTTATACCTATGTTCCTTTCATCTCAATATCCTTTATAGGTTTTTATTATTCTGCGAACCCTCTAAATGTATTTCTCAGCTCTTTTTTCATCCTTAGATCTCCTCTCTTAGAGTACCTACTTTTCATTGGCTGGCTCGACCATTTCTATGGTATAGGGTGTCACTGAAATTTGTATTTCCAGCCTAGACAACACTTCTCTGCTCCAGCTGACAAGACACCTCCAATATGACACCATGCAAATACCTCTAAACTCAATGTATCTTAAACTGAACTATCTCCTACCCTTTTCCCACACCTTTCAAGCCTGAATTCCTTCCATACTATCCTGGTAAAAAGGACCAGCATCTATTCAGCACCTAGCCAGAAATCGATCACATCATACTCTCACATTCAATCAGATACCAAGCTGATGCTTCCTTCCATCTATCCATCCAACATATCTTTAGTTGAACTAGGTGCATTGTGCCGGGGGTTGTGAATGAAACAGTTATATAGTTGTTGCACTCTTGAAGCTGAATCAAATGCTGTTAATTCTGTCTTCACCACATTTGTAATGTGTTCCCTTATCTTCATAGTCACGACCTTTATTTGGACTTTCACCATGGCCACAGCTTCTTTACTCCTACCAATTTCTGAGTTCTGGGGGGAGTTCTGCTATAGAAATCAGAATGCTCTTCTGCTTTCTTCTCATGCTCCTAATTTAGCTTTCTCATGTCTGTTAAGTAACTTAACTACTTGTCCATTTGTTTTCTGTCTTCCAGAATTTTTTCCCTAACATTTCTTTACCTGTTTTATTTGTCCTTGTGGATTTATGTTTATCTTGAAAAAAAAATTCGTCTACTATCACTTTTAGTTGTGTTTTAGGAGGGGAGTGGAAGTAAATGTGTGGAGGTAAATGACCAGGAGCCCCTAATCAGGACATTCTAGAATTCACAATTTCTAGAAGTTTCTCTAGGCATCACTGTTTGAGTATTTTAATATTTTTTCCTTCACATTTCCTAGGTACATGGTTTTCCAGCAAGATTTGAAACAGCTTCTTCTTCATTCCTTTTAGAAAACTAATTAGTGCCTTATATAGTCCTATAGTCACTGAGGAAATACGAAATAAAATTCAGTAAGGAGGCAGGTGTATTAGGGGAGTGCAGTAATCATGGATAACTCTTTAGGCTCAAAATTGTGTAAATATTAGTGACATACACCTCGGGCCTTAAATCTTAGGTGGAAACTGTTTAATTTTTTATTTTGGAACACTAAAGTTTGTCTTTCAAATGACTGGCATGACAGCCTATCAAATTCTCTTTTTTATTTTAATTAAACATTTTAGAGAACTATGTATGTTTCTTCCACAAAACTTCTGGAATGAACACACACACACACACACACACACACACACACAGAGTCATGGTATCTTCAAAAGGTTATAAGAGTTTGAAACTAACAATCATCCAGATACTTAATTCTTACTGCTATCTTAAGTAAAAACAAATTACACCATTGGCTGGAATTCTTTTAAAAAAACTAGGCTCTTTCTGGGTGTAATTTTCCTAAATAACACAGAAACACAAAGTAGACAGTATTTGGCCAGCTTATAACTACTCCAGAAAAGACAAAAGGACTGTAGGGACTGCAAAGGCATTGGACATGAGAAAAGGAGTCACAAAGTTACTAGAATAAAAGAGTGGAATCCTTATTAGAGAAGGGAGATCAAGATTTTATTTTATTTTTATTTTTTTTGAAAAGACAGGCAGAGTTGGGAAGGAAAAATAATTTATTCTAAGTTAGGTGACCAAGCTTTGGACAGGGGTAGGGGGCTGAGGGTATAGAAGGGAAAGGTAAGAGCCAGGCCAAGCTCCTGTACAGAGACGAGGTATCAGTTTTGAGAGTAGTTTATAAGACCTAATATGGACAGTATAAGAACCAGCATAAGAAAACATATGATTAATTAGCACATATACGCCTTTGTATATATCTGTATAAAACCTAGTCTGTTATTTAAACCCTAGAAACATACAACCTACCAAGACTGAGTCATGAAAAATAGAAAATCTGAACAGACTAGTAGGAGATTGAATGAGTAATCAAAAATCTCCCAACAAACAAAAGTCCAGGACTAGATAGCTTCACTGATGAATTCTACCAAACATTTAAAAAAGAATTAGTGCTAATCCTTCTCAAAATCTTCCAAAAAATAGAAGGGACGAGAACACTTCAAACTCATTTTACAAAGCCAGCATTACCCTGATACCAAGACTGGATAAGGACATCATAAGAAAAGAAAATTACAGGCCAATATCCCTGATGAAGATAGATGAAAAATCCTCAACAAACTATTAGCAAACTGTATTTATTTTTTTAAAAGATTTTATTTATTTATTTGAGAGAGAGAGAGAGAGCACAAGCAGGCAGAGCAGCAGGCAGAAAGAGAGGGAGAAGCAGGCTCTCCGCTGAGTAGAGAGCCTGATGCGGGGCTCGATTCTAGGACCCTGGGATTATGACCTGAGCTGAAGGCAGATGTTTAACCAACTGAGCCATTCAGGCACCCCAGCAAACTGTATTTAATAATATATTAAAATAATCATACACCATGATTAAGTTAGATTTATTCCAGGGGTGCAGGAATAGTACAACATTTGCAAATCAGTGTGTTACTCCACATTAATAAAATGAAGGATAAAAATCATGCATGTCAATAGATGCAGAAAAAGCATTTGACAAAATTCAACATCTGTTCATGATAAAAACTATGTGGGTATAGACAGAATGTACCTCAGCATAATAAAGGCCATTTAGGACAAGCCCACAGCTAACATCATACTCTAAGACAACTCTAAACATCTATTCATACTAAGAGGAGGAACAAAACAAGGATACCCGTTCTTGCCATGATTATTTAACATATACTAGAAGTCCTAGCCAGAGCAATTAGGCAAGAAAAATAAGTAAAAGGCACCAGAATCAGAAAGGAAGGAGTAAAGCTGTCACTGTTCACAGACAACATAATATTACACATACAAAATCCTCTACCGCAAACTGTTAGAACTAATCAACAAATTCAGTAAAGTTGCAGGATATAAAATCAATGTAGAAAAAATCGGTTGTGTCTATACACTAATAACAAACTACCAGGAAAAAAAAAAAAGAAAACAATGCCATTTATAGGTGCATGGAAAAGAATAAAATACCTAAAAATAAACTTAATGAAGGAGGTGAAAGACCTGTACACTGAAAACTATAAGATAATGATGAAAAAAATTGAAGAAGATAGAAATAAGTGGAAAGAAATTCTGTGCTGATTGAAAGAATTAATATTGTTAATATGGCCATAAAACTCAAAATAATCAAGATTCAATGCAATTCTTGTCAAAATTCCAATGATATTTTTAATAGAAATAGAATAAACAATCTTAAAATTTGTATGGAACCACAAAAGACCCCAAATAGCCAAAGTGATCTTGGGAAAGAAGAATAAAGTTGGACTCATTACCCTTCCTGATTTCAAAGTATACTACACAACTACAGTAATAAAAACAGTATGGTATTGGCATAAAAACAGAAACACATCAGTGGAATAGATTAGAAAGCCCAGAAATAATCCTACATATATAGGGTCAATTAATTTATGACAAAGGTGCCAAGAATATACAATGGGGAAAGGGCAGTGTCTTCAATAAATGATACTGGGAAAACTGGACAGCCACATGCAAAAGAAGGAAACTGGACCACTGCATTATATTGTATGCAAAAATCAACACAAAATGGATTAAAGACTTGAATGTGAGACCCGAAACCATAAAACTCCTAAGAGAAAACATAGATGGTATGTTCTATGACATTTAGGACCTGACTCCAAAGGCAAAGGCAACAGTGTTCGTTGATTGATGAATGGATGAAGAAGATGTGGTGGGTACGTACACACACACACACACACAGAGGAATATTACTCAGCTGTAAAAAAGAATGAAATCTTGCCGTTTGCAATGACACGGACAGAACTCCAGAGTATTATACTAAGCAAAATAAGTTAGTCAGAGAAAGACAAATGCTGTATGATTTTGCTCATATGTGGAATTTAAGAAACAAAACAAATGAACAAAGGGAAAAAGAGGGGGAGGCAAACCAAGAAACAGACTCTTAACTACAGAGAACAAACTGATGGTTACTGGATGGTAGGTGGGTGGGGGGATGGGTTAAACAGATGACGGAGTAAGCAGTGCCACTTGCTGTGACAAGTACCAGGTGTTGTACAGAAGTCTTGAATTGTTTTATTATATGCCGGAAACTAATATTACACTGTATGTTAACTTACTGGAATTTAAATAAAAACATAAAAAATAAAGAAAACAAAACAACAACTCAAAGGCAAAGGCAACACAAGCAAAATAAACAAATGAAACTATATCAAATTAAAAAGCTTCTGTACAGAGAAGAAGACCATCAACAAAATGAAAAAGCTACCTACCGAATGGGAGAAGGTATTAAAGATCATATATCCAATCAGGACTCACTACCCAAAATATAAAAAGAACTCATACAGTTCAATAGCAAAAAACCAAAAAAATCTCATTGAAAAATGGCAGAGGATTGGAATAGACATTTTTCCAAAGAAGATACACAGCCAACAGCCACTTGAAAACATGCTCAACATCACTAATCATCAGGGAAATGCAAATTCAAACTACAATGAGATATCTCACATCACAATGAGATATCAAAATAACTATTACCAAAAAGACAAGAAATAGCAGGTGTTGGCAAGGACGTGGAGAAAAGGGAACCCTTAGGTAGGAATGTGAATTGGTGCAGCCAATATGGAAAACAATATGGAGGTTCCTCAAAAAATTAAAAATAGCGGTATCATATGATCCAGCAATTCACTTTTTGGTATTCATTCAAAGGAAATGAAAACACTAACTTTAAAGCACCCCCATGTTCATTGCAGCATTATTTACAATAGCTAAAATAGGAAAGCAGCCTAAGTATCCATCAGTGGATGAATGGATAAAGAAAATGTGTATATATACACGATGGAATATTATTTAGCCACAAAGAAAGGAAGTCTTGCCATTTGTAACAACATGGATGGAACTAGAAGTATTATGCTAACTGAAACAAGTCAGACAGAGAAAGATACTCTATGATCTCACTTATATGCAGAATTTAAAAAAATCAAAACACCAAACTCATAGACAAAGAGAACAGATTGGTGGTTCCCAGAGTTAAGTATGAGGGAGTGGGTAAATGGGCGAAGGAGGTCAAAAGGTATAAACTTCTAGTTATAAAATAAGTAAGTCATGGGATCTTATTGTAAAATTGAAAGTTGCTAAGAGAAAAGATGTTAGAAGTTCTTATCACAGAAATAAAATTTGTGTGTGTGGTGATGGATGTTAACTAGACTTACTAGGGTGATCATTCTGCAATACATACAAATATTAAATGTTACATTGTACATCTGAAACTAATATTGTATGTCAATAAAAAATAAAAACAAACAAACAAAAAAAGCCCTGCCTGGTCTGTCTTCACAGCATAAACCTAAAGGGATTTTGTAAACAGAATAAAGATGATTATATTCTCCTCTCCTTGAGTAATGAAGTTTTTATTTCTTTTCCAAGAAAGAAAAGAGACATTATCTAAGAGCTCTTTATGATTTTACTTTTTTCTTCTTAAGATTTTAGTGCTGGGTACAAAGTAGTCCCTCAAAGTACTGGTTTTAAAGGACTAGCCGCAGAAAGAGGCCAATTATGTGAACCTAAACTGATTGGTTGGTAAAGAGTACCTTTGAGAATGTCCAGGTGTCAGGACAGTGGTACCCTGATCAGGGAAGTAGGAAGTGGAGAGAGGACATGTCTTCTTAATGCTTTGGTGTCGGGTTGGGGCTCCACAACTGCTCCTACCCTTAATCTTCTGACTCAATGTGTACATTGCTCCCACCTTCCTCTTTCTCTGCTTGAGTTTGCCTCTATTCTTTTCTTAATCTATTTGCCTATAATAGTAGTTCACAAAATGTTGGCCACGGACCAGCAGTACAGGTATGATCTCAGAACCTGCTAAGTATGAAAATTTTCAGGCTCTATTCCAGATTTACTGAGTCAGAAATCTAGGTGCGGGGACAAAGCGATCTGTGTTTTTACAAGTTCTCCAGTTATTCTAATGCATGAAAAACTTTGAGAATCATTGGCCTATAGTGTACCAATATCATTCTTTTTGTTATGACCTTGAACCACTCTAGAAAAATAGGGCTATATCTTACTTGATTTTTAGATTCATGTAAATGTGTGAAATATATTGTTATTCAAATTTCTCTACATTTGCTTAAAGTAACTGGCACCAAATTCTGTAGACTAAAATCTAAGTGTTTAGGGGCTCCTGGGTGGCTCAGTTGGTTAAGCGGCCGACTCTTGATTTCAGCTCAGGTCATGATCTCAGGGTCCTGGGATGGAGCCCTGCATCGGGATCCATGCTCAGCACAGAGACTGCTTAAGATTCTCTCTCTCCCTCTTCCTCTGCCCTTCCCCCTCTAAAATAAATTCATTAAAAAAAAAACCTGTTTTAAAAAAAAAGTTTATCTCAGTTTATACTTATGTCTTCATTTTTCAACCAATAAATATGGGCCTGTAAAGTGAAAACTTACATATGGTACCAATCATTAGAGTTAGTCTGTCTTCAAGGGGCTTACAAACTAATGGAACTAATAGACAGGTAGGCCTAACATGAGCTAATGCAAATTCAATGTGTTTATGCCACACTAGAAGTAGAAAAAGGTGTTATGAGAGCATAGAATAGGGAGTGATTCTGCCACAGCAACCAGAGAAGGCTTTATGAATGAAGGATATTTAAGGTGAACGGGAAGATGAATGGGTTCTTTGGATTTGTTTCTCTCCTTTCACATCTCTCTCTAAGTGTTTCTTCCTAAATGCTGTTAGTTAATGGCTGTTAGTTTGCATATGGTTTTAGTTGTAGTGTTTTAAATATAAAGCTGAACACGGAAACCTATATGTATATACATATATTTTGCATTCAAAATGCGGCCCACTGATTTTGATTTTTATGAAAAGCATTATGTTTTGCCTCAAGAGAAGTTTCCAACATTAAAATAGTTTGTGTCTATTTAAATGAATTAAAAAATTTCCTTAAATAAATTCAAAGAAATGTTATTACGGTTATAGACCAAACACTATTTTATTGTTTAAAGACCATGTGTAGTATACTGGAAAAAGAACAGGGATGAACAACATTAGACCATATTCTTTTTTTTTTTTTCCCGTAAGACCACTTTACTATTTACACAGAGACATGATTAAAGATATTCTTAGACCATATTCTTATCCATAGTACGCCACTGTCTTTGCTGTGGTCTTAAGTGAGTCATGCCTCTCTGGACCTTAGTTTCTTCACCTAGAAAAGAGTTTGGACTCAGTGATTTCTAATGACTTTTATTTTTATTTCTTTTTTGTCTAAACCCTTTTAAGTGCCATTTATGACTTCAACTGGTTCAATTATTAAAATAGTCATCAAGGAAGGGAATGCCTTTTGCAGCTATCTACACAAATATCCTCTGCAAATACTTTGGCTACAAGGGTAGATTCCAGAAGCTAGTCGCATGAAGTTTACAGAACACAATGTTAGGCTCAAAACATGCTCATGACAGAGCACATTAGGAAAGAGTGTCCTCAAAATTACATTACTTCATCTCTAACGAGAAGTGCCTCATGAGGCCACGGCAGTGCTCAAAACCTTGGCTGAACAACTTTCTGATGCATTATTGATAGAAAAGTCATTCCTCAAACTGCAAAACTTGCTCTGAAACATAACCTAATTGAAAACAACAACAACAACAACATCACATTTAAGGCCAGAGCTGCATTCCACAATGGAGAGCCTGAGAAATTTAAATCAAGTGGAAGAAGTTTTGCAACTATGAGACAGACTTTAGGGGGAGATGAGACTCTCCGAAAATATGGCTATGATATTCTAGTCCAAATACAATTATTTTTTAAAAGATTTTATTTATTTATTTGTCAGAGAGAGAAAGAAAGTGCACAAGCAGGGGGAGCTTCAGGCAGAGGGAGAAGCAGGTTCTGAGCTAAGCAAGGAGCCTGATCCGGAACTCGATTCCAGGACCCTGGGATCATGACCTGAGCTGAAGGCACACAATTAACTAACTGAGCCACCTAGGCGTCCCATCAAATATAATTCTTTTTAAAAAAATTTTAACATACAATGTATTATTTGTTTCAGGGGTACAGGTCTGTGTTTCATCAGTCTTACACAACGTACAGTGCTCACCACAACACGTACCCTGCCCAATGTCCATCACCCAACCACCCCAACTCCCCAACCCCCTTCCCCTCCAGCAACCCTCAGTTTGTTTCCTGAGATTAAGAGTCTCTTATGGTTTATCTCCCTCTCTGGTTTCATCTGGTTTCATTTTTTCCTCTCTTCCCCTATGACCCTCTGCCTTGTTTCTTAAATTCCATGTATCAGTGAGATCATATCATATGAAAATTGTCTTTCTCTGACTATTTTGCTTAGCATAATACCCTCTAGTTCCACCCTCGTCATTGTAAGTGGCAAGATTTAATTTTTAGATGGCTGCGTAATATTCCAGTGTGTGTGTGTGTGTGTGTGTGTGTGTGTGCACATCTTCTTCATCCATTCATCTGTCGATGGACATCTGGGCTCTTTCCATAGTTTAGCTATTCTGGACACTACTGCTATAAACATTGGGGTGC
>NW_024424008.1:5571829-5586936 GCF_017311325.1 Ursus maritimus
TTTCAACCAATAAATATGGGCCTGTAAAGTGAAAACTTACATATGGTACCAATCATTAGAGTTAGTCTGTCTTCAAGGGGCTTACAAACTAATGGAACTAATAGACAGGTAGGCCTAACATGAGCTAATGCAAATTCAATGTGTTTATGCCACACTAGAAGTAGAAAAAGGTGTTATGAGAGCATAGAATAGGGAGTGATTCTGCCACAGCAACCAGAGAAGGCTTTATGAATGAAGGATATTTAAGGTGAACGGGAAGATGAATGGGTTCTTTGGATTTGTTTCTCTCCTTTCACATCTCTCTCTAAGTGTTTCTTCCTAAATGCTGTTAGTTAATGGCTGTTAGTTTGCATATGGTTTTAGTTGTAGTGTTTTAAATATAAAGCTGAACACGGAAACCTATATGTATATACATATATTTTGCATTCAAAATGCGGCCCACTGATTTTGATTTTTATGAAAAGCATTATGTTTTGCCTCAAGAGAAGTTTCCAACATTAAAATAGTTTGTGTCTATTTAAATGAATTAAAAAATTTCCTTAAATAAATTCAAAGAAATGTTATTACGGTTATAGACCAAACACTATTTTATTGTTTAAAGACCATGTGTAGTATACTGGAAAAAGAACAGGGATGAACAACATTAGACCATATTCTTTTTTTTTTTTTCCCGTAAGACCACTTTACTATTTACACAGAGACATGATTAAAGATATTCTTAGACCATATTCTTATCCATAGTACGCCACTGTCTTTGCTGTGGTCTTAAGTGAGTCATGCCTCTCTGGACCTTAGTTTCTTCACCTAGAAAAGAGTTTGGACTCAGTGATTTCTAATGACTTTTATTTTTATTTCTTTTTTGTCTAAACCCTTTTAAGTGCCATTTATGACTTCAACTGGTTCAATTATTAAAATAGTCATCAAGGAAGGGAATGCCTTTTGCAGCTATCTACACAAATATCCTCTGCAAATACTTTGGCTACAAGGGTAGATTCCAGAAGCTAGTCGCATGAAGTTTACAGAACACAATGTTAGGCTCAAAACATGCTCATGACAGAGCACATTAGGAAAGAGTGTCCTCAAAATTACATTACTTCATCTCTAACGAGAAGTGCCTCATGAGGCCACGGCAGTGCTCAAAACCTTGGCTGAACAACTTTCTGATGCATTATTGATAGAAAAGTCATTCCTCAAACTGCAAAACTTGCTCTGAAACATAACCTAATTGAAAACAACAACAACAACAACATCACATTTAAGGCCAGAGCTGCATTCCACAATGGAGAGCCTGAGAAATTTAAATCAAGTGGAAGAAGTTTTGCAACTATGAGACAGACTTTAGGGGGAGATGAGACTCTCCGAAAATATGGCTATGATATTCTAGTCCAAATACAATTATTTTTTAAAAGATTTTATTTATTTATTTGTCAGAGAGAGAAAGAAAGTGCACAAGCAGGGGGAGCTTCAGGCAGAGGGAGAAGCAGGTTCTGAGCTAAGCAAGGAGCCTGATCCGGAACTCGATTCCAGGACCCTGGGATCATGACCTGAGCTGAAGGCACACAATTAACTAACTGAGCCACCTAGGCGTCCCATCAAATATAATTCTTTTTAAAAAAATTTTAACATACAATGTATTATTTGTTTCAGGGGTACAGGTCTGTGTTTCATCAGTCTTACACAACGTACAGTGCTCACCACAACACGTACCCTGCCCAATGTCCATCACCCAACCACCCCAACTCCCCAACCCCCTTCCCCTCCAGCAACCCTCAGTTTGTTTCCTGAGATTAAGAGTCTCTTATGGTTTATCTCCCTCTCTGGTTTCATCTGGTTTCATTTTTTCCTCTCTTCCCCTATGACCCTCTGCCTTGTTTCTTAAATTCCATGTATCAGTGAGATCATATCATATGAAAATTGTCTTTCTCTGACTATTTTGCTTAGCATAATACCCTCTAGTTCCACCCTCGTCATTGTAAGTGGCAAGATTTAATTTTTAGATGGCTGCGTAATATTCCAGTGTGTGTGTGTGTGTGTGTGTGTGTGTGTGCACATCTTCTTCATCCATTCATCTGTCGATGGACATCTGGGCTCTTTCCATAGTTTAGCTATTCTGGACACTACTGCTATAAACATTGGGGTGCAGGTGCCCCTTCAGACCACTATATCTGTATCTTTGGGGTAAATACCCAGTAGTGCAATTGCTGGGTCATAGGGTCGCTCTATTTTCAACTTTTTGAGGAACCTCCATATTGTTTTCCAGAATGGCTGCACCAGCTTGCATTCCCACCAACAGTGTAAGAGGGTTTCCCTTTCTCCACATCCTCGCCAACATCTGTGATTTCCTGACTTGTTAATTTTAGCCATTCTGACTGGTGTGAGGTGGTATCTTATTGTGGTTTTGATTTGCATTCTTAATGCACAGGAATATAATGGCAACTGTATACTATGGTTGTGAAATTTTGAACCTGTCAAAGGCTCAGTAACCTTGAAGAATGAAAAGTTACTATAAAAAGGGGCACATCTTCCTGACTATAAAACAGGTTGTAAATCTTTACCATTTTTTATTCTGCTCCTTGCACATGGAGGTCATGCTGTAAACCGCAGGAGGAGGGATGCAGCAATGACCTTTTGGAATATACCAACTTACTGGCCAAGTGTCTGTACTAATTCATTTTGCTCACCCTTTTAAGAGTGCATCTCTAACTCCTGGCCCCAAATGCCTGCCTAAAGTTCAGCTAAATGTTGCAGTAAGATCCAAGCCATGTGGATTTCACTAAAGTGTGAAGTGTGAGGCAACACAGAGATGTACACCAGAGAGTTCAGTAGCCTGGGATGAGTTTTGTGCTAATTCCATTATTTAAAAATGAAGGGGGGCAAACAGAAGGGGGAATGAACCATGAGAGACTATGGACTCTGGGAAACAAACTGAGAGCTTCAGAGGGGAGGGGGGTGGGGGAATGGGATAGGCCGGTGATGGGTATTAAGGAGGGCACGTATTAAATGGTGCACTGGGTGTTATACACAAGTAATGAATCATGGAACATTACATCAAAAACTAAGGATATACTGTATGGTGACTGACATAGCATAATAAAAAATCACTATAAAAAAATAAAAAGCATTATTGAGAAGTCTCTGGAAGACTTGTTGTTCTCAATTATTCTTTTTTTAAACCAGTCTTTAAAATGAATATAGGTAGAGTGAAGCAGGACCAATGTCTGGGGCTGAGATTTGAGTATGGGATTCTACAGCAATGTCTGACAGAAATATAATGTGAACCATACAAATAATTTAAAATTGCCTGGTAGTCTGATTTTTAAAAAGTAAAAAGAAATTGGTAAAATTAAATATAATAATATTTTATCTAACCCAATATACCTAAAGTACAATCATTTCAACTTGTAATCAATATAAAAACCATTAATGAGGCATTTTATGCTTTTTCAACTTGTAATCAACTTGTAATCAATATAAAAACCATTAATGAGGCATTTTATGCTTTTTCAAACGAAGTCTTCAAAATCCACTCACAACCCATCTCAATCTTTTTAAAAGATTTTATTTATTTATTTATTTATTTATTTATTTATTTATTTGAGAGAGCGAGCGAGCAGCAGAGGGAGAGGGAGAAGCAGTGGGGCCCAATCCCAGGACCCCAGGATCATGACTTGAGCCAAAGGCAGACACTTAACTAGTGAAGCCACCCAAGTGCCCCAGCCCATCTCAATTTTTTTCCTAGCTACATTTCAAGTACTTGGTATCTCGTTTTATGCACCATCTTAAATAATGCTGCATTAGACTGTAATACCTTTAATATCTGGGTCCTGTAAACCCAAAGTTATGGAAACTGATTTTTCCTCCTTTTTCTTCCCATGACTACTACATCCCTGAGTTTTGACTGCAATTTCTTAAATATAATTTAGAACATTTATGGCAGGAGATATTAAGCCAGTGCATTAAACTCCTTCTAGGACAACCAAAAATGTCAATCTCTGCAGGCTAAAAAACAGGAGATTTTGAACTAGGTAATAAAGTGTTTTTTTAAAAAATGAGTCATAGATAAAAGACAAGAGATCAGTCTGAAACTCAAAGAGGGTTCCTTTTCCTCTATATCCTCACCAATACTTGTTGTTTCTTGTGTATTTGATTTTAGCCATTCTGACAGGTGTGAGGTAATATAGTAGTTTTGATTTGCATTTTCCTGGTAAGTAATATTGAGCACCTTTTCATGTGTCTGTTGGCCATCTGTATGTCTTCTGTGGAGAAATGTCTGTTCATGTCTTCTGCCTATTTTTAAATTGGATTATTTGGTTTTTGGTGTTGAGTTGTGTTCTTTATATATTTTAGATACTAACCCTTTATCAGATATGTCATTTGCAAATATCTTCTCTCATTCAGTAGGTTGTCTTTCAGTTTTGTGGACTGTTTCCTTTGCTGTGCAAAAGCTTTTTGTTTTGATATAGTCCCAATAGTTTATTTTTGATTTTGTTTCCTTTGTCTCAGGAGACATATCTAGAAAAATGTTGTTACAGCCAATGGCAGAGGAATTAAGGTCTATGTTCTCTTCTAGGATTTTTATGTTTTCAGGTCTCACATTTAGGTCCTTAATCCTTTTTTTTAATAAAGATTTTATTTATTTATTTATTTATTTATTTATTTATTTATTTATATTGAGAGAGAGAGCAAGTGAGCACAAGTGGGGGGGGGGCAGAGAGAGAGGGTGAAGACTCTGCACTGAGCAGGGAGCCTGACACAGGGCTCGATCCCAGGACTCTGGGATCATGACCTGGGCTGAAAGCAGACGCTTGACTGACCAAGCGACCCAGGGGCCCCTAGGTCCTTAATCCATTTTTAATTTTGTGTATAGTGTAAGACAGTGGTCCAGTTTCATTCTTTTGCATGTAGCTGTCCAGTTTTCCCAACACCATTTGTTGTTTTTTTCCCCATTGCACATTCTTGCCTCCTTTGTTGTAGATTAATTGATCATATAACTGCGGGTTTATTTCCGGGCTCTATAATCTTCTGTTCAATTGATCTATGTGTCTGCTTTTGTGCCAGTACCATACTGTTTTGATTACTACACCTCTTTAATATAACTTAACGTCTGGAATTATGATGCCTCCAGCTTTTTTTTTTTTAAGATTGCTTTGGCTATTTGAGGTCTTTTGTGGTTCCATACAAATTTTAAGATTGTTTTTTATAGTTGTGAAAAACGCTGTTGGCATTTTGATAGGGATTGCAGTAAATGTATAGATTGCTTTGGGTAGTATAGACATTTTAATAATATTTGTTCTTCCAATCTATGAATATAAAATATCTTTCCATTTCTTTGTGTCACCTTCAATTTTTTTCATCAATGTTTAATAGTTTTCGGAATATAGGTCTTTCATCACCTCTTTGCTTAGGTGTATTTCTAGGCATTTTATTATCTTTATTATCATATTATTTCAATTGTAAATGGGGTTATTCTCTTAATTTCTCTTTCTGCTGCTTCATTTTTTTTTTAAAGATTTTATTTATTTATTCGACAGAGACAGCCAGCGAGAGAGGGAACACAAGCAGGGGGAGTGGGAGAGGAAGGAGCCTGATGTGGGGCTCCATCCCAGAACGCTGGGATCACGCCCTGAGCCGAAGGCAGACGCTTAACGACTGCGCCACCCAGGCGCCCCTCTGCTGCTTCATTTTTAGTGTATGGAAATGCAATGGATTTATGTACATTGATTTTGTATCCTGTGACTTTACTAAATTTGTTTATAAGTTTCTAATAGTTTTTTTGATGGAATCTTTCAGGTTTTCTATACAGAGTATCATGTCATCTGCAAAGAGTGAAAGATTTACTTCTTCCTTACCAGTTTGGATGTCTTGTATTCCTTTTTCTTGTTTGACTGCTGTGGCTAAAACTTCCAGTACAAGGCTGAGTAAAAGTGGTGAGAGAGGACATCCTTGTCTTGTTCCTAACCAAAGAGCAAAAGTTCTGTTTTTCACCATTGACTATGATGTTAGCTATGGGTTTTTCATATATGGCCTTTATTATGTTGAGGTATGTTCCCTCTAAGCCTACTTTGCTGAGGGTTTTTATCATGAGTAGATGCTGTACTTTGTCAAATGATTTTTCTCCATCTACTGAAATGATCATATGGTTCTTATCCTTTCCCTTATCAATCACCATTGATTGATTTGCAAATATCAAACTGCCCTTGCAACCCAAGAAAAAATCTCACTTGATTGTGGTGAATGATTTTTTTAATGTATTGTTGGACTGATTTGCTAATATTTTTTGAGGATTTTTGCATCTATGTTCGTTGGGGATATTGGCCTGTAGTTCTCTTTTTTTGTGGTGTCTGTATCTGGTTTCAGTATAAGGGTAATGCTGGCCCCACAGAATGAATTTGGAAGTTTTTCGTCCTTTTCAATTTTTTGGAATAGTTTGAGAAGAACAGGTATTAACTCTTCTTTAAGTCTGGTAGAATTTGCCTGTGAAGCCATCTAGTTATGGCCTTTGTTTGTTGGGAGTTGTTTTTTTTTTTAATTATTATTATTACCAATTCAATTTCATTGCTGGTAATCAGTCTGTTCAAATTTTCTATTCCTGATTCAGGTTTAGAAAGCTGTATGTTTCTAGGAATTTATGCATTTCTTTTAGGTTGTCTAATTTGTTGGCATATAATTTTAAAAAATATTCTGTTAGAATCTTTTCTATTTCTGCGGTGTTGGTTGTTATTTTTCCTCTGTCATTTCTGAGTCCTTCCTTCTTCCTTCCTCCTTTTTCCTCCTTCCTCCTTCCACCCTCCTCCCTCCTCCTCCTCCTCCTTCTTCTTTGTGAGTCTGGCTAAAGGTTTATCAATTTTCTTGATCTTTTCAAAGAACCAGCTCCCGATCTGTTCTGTTGGTTTTTTTTTTTATAGTCTTTTTTCATTTATTTCTGCTCTACTATTATTTCCTTCCTTCTACCAGCTTTCAGTTTTGTTTGTTATCTTTTTCTAGCTTCTTTGGTGTAAGGTTGGGTTGTTTATTCAAGATTTTTCTTGCTTCATGAGATAGGCCTGTAGTGCTATAAACTTTCCTCTTAGAATAGTTTTGCTGCATCCCAAAAACTGGTTCTTTGAGAAATTTAATAAAATATACAAATCTTTAGCCAAACTAAACATGAAAGACAGAAAAGACAACATATTATTGCTATGAGAAATAACATTACTACAGAGTCTACAGATATTAGAAGGATAAGAAAATGTGATTAGCAACTTTGTGCTTATAAATCCAACAACTTAGATGAAACAGAAAAATTCCTTGTAAGACAAAAGCTGCCAAAGTTCTTAAAAAAAAAAAAAGATAGCCTGAATAGTACTACATGTATGAAATAATTAAACTTGTAGTTATAAACCTTCCCATAAAGAAAAATTCAGGGCTGGATGGATTAGTTACTAAATTCTACCAGCTATTTAAGGAAGAAACAATACCAATTCTAGACAATCTTTACTAGAAAATTGAATGAGGATACACTTGCCTAGTCACTTTATAAGACATGCAATACCGTTTCCAAAATGAGACAAACACATGAAAAGAAAAATATGAATTAATATCCCTCATAAACATAAATAGAAAACTTCTAAACACAATTTTGGCAAATCAAATCCAACAATATAGTTTAAAAGTTAATATCTCATGTCCAAGTAGAATGGAGAATTGGTTTGCACATTAGAAAACCAATATAATTCATCATGTTAAAAAACTTAAAAGAGAAAAAAAAATATGACCACCCTAATAAATACAGAAAAAGGCATATGACATAATGCAGCATCCATTCTTGATAAAAACTCAACATTATAGGAATCAAAGGATACTTTCTAAAACAGAGTATCAATAAAAAGCCCTGCTTGTGCTCCCTTGTTTGCTCGCTCTCGCAAATAAATAAATAAATAAAATACTTTTTAAAAAATGGATTAAGGACCTAAATGTGAGACCTGAAAACATAAAAATCTTAGAAGAGAATATAGGCATTAATTTCCCTAAGTTGATATAAAGATTCAATAAATCTCAAATCAGAATCACAGCAGGCTTTCTTTGTACAAATTGAAAAACTCTTTTTAAAAGTCATAGGAAAATGCAAAACACTTAGTATAATCAAAACAACTCTGTAAAAAACAAAGTTGGAAGACTAACTATACCTTATTTCAAGATACATTATAAAGCTACAAGGATTAAAAACAGCAAGATGTTGACATAAAGTAGAAAAATACATCAATGAAACAGAATAGGGAGTTCAGAAATAGACTCACACAAATAGGAACAACTGGTTTTTCCCAAAAGTGCAAAGCCAATTCAATGAAAAAAGGATACTGTTTTCAACAAATAATCTTACAGTTGGATATCTATTTGTAAAAAAACTGAGCTTGGATTCCACATCTTGTACCATATAAAACAATAAACTCAAAACAGATTACAGACCTAAATATAAAGCCTGTATCTATTTTTAGAAAAAAACAAAGGAAAAAACTTTTGTCACCTTGGGTTTAGAAAAGACTTCTTAGGAATACTGAAAGCATATATATCTATAAAGAACAAACTGATAAAATGGACTTCGTGAAAAATAAAAACCTAAAACTAAAAGCTTCTGATTTTCAAAAGACACTGCTCTGAGAATAAAAAGACAGTATGTGAAAGAAAATATTTAAAATCAAATATCTGATAAAGGACTTGTAACCAGAATAGAGAAAAATCCTTCCAAACTCAGCAATAAGAAAACAAACAACCCAATTAAAAATGGACAAAAAATTTGAATAGACACTTGACAAAGAAGATATAACAGATAACAAGTAAAGATGGTCAATATTATCAGTCATTAGGGAAATACAAATTAAAACCACACGAGATACCACTACACACCTATTAGGATGGCTAAAACTAAAAAGATTGACGATGGTAAGAGTAAGAAAGGATGTGGAGACACTGGACCTCTCCTACACTTCTGCTGGAAATGCAAAATCATGTAGCTACTTGAAACACAGGCTGGCCATTTCTTAAAAAGTTAAAAATATACCAACTACAAAATCCGGTCATTCCACTACTGTTATTTTACCCAATATAAATGAATGTGTATGTCCATGAAAGACTTGTACATGAAAGTTCAGAGTACCTGTATTTGTAAAAGCCTCTAATTGAAAATAAACCAAGTATTCATCAACAGGTGGATGAATAAACAAACTGTGGTAGATCCATGCAATGGAGTACTACTCACCAGTAAAAAGCAATGAATTACTGATACATGATATAACACAGATGAGTATCAAAATGATGATTTGAGTAAAAGAAAGCAGACAAGAAAGATTACATAATTCCGTACCATGATCTCATTTATAAAAAATTTAGAAAATGCTTACTAATCTATAGTGACAAAGAGATTAGTGGTTCCTGAGGAAGGGTGGGAGGTAGGGTTTAGAAAGGAGAAGAGGGAAGAGTTACAAAGAGGTACCAGCAAACTTGGGGATGAAGTTCATTATCTTTAGAGTGTGGCAATGGTTTCATAGGTGTACACACATATTAAAAATGTAAAATGTTATCAAGTTGGACACTCGAAATATATTCCATTTATTATGTAACAAGAGTTCAGCTTATTATAAGTTTAAAATGTTACAAAACACTATTATCAGTGCTATGTTAAGAGTATTACGGAGAGGAGGATAGCAGCCATTTCTATCTGAGCATGGCATGAAAGATAAAAGTTGAACTGAGGCTTAAATGATATGTTCACCAGATCTGGGGGAAATTAGAGGGTAATGGGCATTCCAGAACAAGACTCCTGGATGAACAAAGGTACAACGTCAAAACATGGTTTGGTTACTATACTGTAGAACAGGTGGCTGGGTGGAATTTAAACTAGTAAGATGAGATATAGTGATAAGTATGCGGCTGGCAAGGAACGCATGGCTTTGTCACCACTGTGAGATATGTTAACTCTACTTTGCAGTGAAGCTGAAAATTTTAAACACCTCCAAATTTGCCTGCTCCAAAATAAACATCCAAATTTGCTTCCTCCTAAGACCCCACTTAAATTACAATGAAGATATGTCCTTAAGAAGGTATGTACTATAACTATACACTTATAAGAATGGGAAGAAATGGAAAGCTGAAAAGCAGATGAACAAATGGTAGGAATGGAAACACTAAGTCCTCAACTGAGAATGGGGAAAACCAAGAATAATCCAATTCAAACACAAAAATCTTCAAAGGCTCATGAACTGCCATAACTAGTTACTTCCAAAATTGGATGAAGAAAGAATATAAATAGACATTTTAAATGAAGGTAGACCACCAGATTGTCTCATCTACTCAACCTAACTGGATACTGCCCCTCTCCTGCCCCAGCAGACACCTGGGGAAGTACAATAGAGGATCACTGAAGGACACCAGACCTAGTTGAAGGTTGGTGTACCATACTGAAAATGAGTAAAATTAAGTAAAATATTACATAAAGAATGTTAAAGACACCTAGCCCTCTTATGCTACTGGGCTCCTAGAATTCTGGCAGCTAGATCTTTACATTCCCAGTAGGACATAAGAAAATTTTCTGGGAAATCTGAATAGCTCCCTAACACTACTCCCATCCTGCAAAAGGAAAAAAGAATTAAAGATATTGATATTGAGGGTTCCCAAATAAGTAGACAACTAAAGATTGCCAGACATCTGAACAAAGCTTCTAATATAAAAGACAAAGACCAAAAGACAATAATTGGCCAAAGGAATTATGGAAAGACAGAACCATGAAAGGATAAGAAAACTTCTCTTTTTCTCTCTCTCACACACATGTGCACATGCACATAATCGATATCCTCAGAGAGATATGTGAAATTATTACATTCATGAAACAAAATCAGAATACTAAAAAGGGAATATTGAGAAACTAAAATGTGTTCTTGGATAGAAAACATGATAGCTGGAATGAAAATTTAATAGAAGGGTTGGAAGATACTGAGATAATCTCCCAAAAGGTAAAGCAAAAAAGCAGAGACTGAAAACAGTAGTGAAAAGAAAAGAAAATAAGAGGATTGTTCCAGGGAGGTCAACATCTGAATAGTATATCACAGAAGATTCAATTAAGAAAATGAAGGGAAAGAAATCCAAGAAAACAATTCAAGTATCACCCAGCATTTAAGGACAGACTGAAAGGGCCTATCAAGTACCCAGAACAACACATGCAAATAGCCCAATGGCATCAGGGAACATTTTAAAAGACAGGAGTCGAAAAGAAGACCCTATGAATTTCCACAGAGAAAAACACAAGTTTCATGTGTAGAGTAAAAAAGTGCAAGCATGGCTGAATGAGGGAAATTTATCAATTTAATCCTACTTATCAACACATTAAGGGAGAGAAAAACATAGCATTATAATAGGTGCTGAAAAGCCATCAAAATATTTATCAACCAATACACATAATAATTAAAAGGGGAATAGGAAAAAAAGATTATATATATATAATACTTATGTGTATATATATATATAAATATATATAATATATATAAATAATACTTATTTGGCTTTAGTAAATATTCCTTATTTTATATTTATATATTTATATTTATATAAATATTTTATATTTTATATAATATATAATATAAAAATAAGATATAAAATAAAGAATATTTATTAAAGCCAAATAAGTATTATCCTAAATGACAAAACACTAACCATTTCAGTTAGGAATGAGAGATGACTTCTATGAGATATTTTATTTAACACTGTCTTAGAGGCTTTGGCAAATACAATCAGACATGAGAATGAAACAAATGGTATAAACACAGGCAAAGAAGGAATAAAACTATCTTTTTGGGGGACTGGTACTATTGTATGCCTCAAAAACCCAAGATTTAATAGAACACTAAGATTAATAAGAGAACTTGGTAAAATGGATAAATATGAGATAAATATACAAAATCAATAACGTTATATTTCTCATTTTTAAAATTTTTATTTATTCATTTATTTATTTTTGAGAGAGAAAGAGAGAAAGCGTGTGCAAGAAGGAGGTACAGACGGGGAGAGAGAGAGAATCTCAAGCAGGCTCCATGCCCAGTGAAGAGCCTGACACAGGGTTCAATCTCAGGACTTTGAGATCATGACCAGAGCTGAAATCAAAAGTCAGATGCTTAACTCACTAAGCCACCCAGGCACCCCAATATCTTTGATTTATTTTAGCAAAAAGCAACTAGAAATGGAAATGGGATTCATAGTAGCAACATGAACTATAAATAGTATGGAATACAATTAACAAAGCAAAATATTTATAAGAAGAAAGCTTTAAAAACTTATAAAAAGGAAAAACAAAAATTGAAAGATACTAGTTACTGGGGGCAGAAAGACTTAATATATTAAAATATTAATTCTCCACAAATTAACATATAAATTACATGCAATTTTAATTGATTTGCATTCTCAATTTTAATTTTTATTGGAAATTGAATATTATCACCTTAATATTTATACGAAAGAATCAATGGCCAGGAATGGCTAAAAAAGAACAAAAAAAAGAATATCAGTGTAGGATAATTTGCCTTATAAGGTATCAGAACATAATAAAGTCCCTTACTCAAATTAATATTAGTTTAGATATACATAAATATCCATGGAGTAGAATAAGAAATCCAGAAATAAATCATAATATGTATGAGAATTCCATATATGATAAATGTGGTAATTCAATTCGGTGGGAAAGCTATAAATTATTTAATATGCTAACATTAACTGGCTATCCTTTTAGAAGAAAATAAAATTGGACACTTATAATATAATATACAATGCAATTATAAAAATAGCTTCCAGATGGAAAAAAATCTAACAAGAACATTTAGACAACACACATATCTTGGGAATGAAGAAAACAAAGTGAAAATATATAGAAGCTATTTTAAAAAACAGCTAAAATCTGAGCAAAAAATTAAAAGTTTTGTTATGGCAAAAGATAAAATACAAAGCCAATAAATAATGTGTTTGGGGTAAAAATTGTAAAGGGCAATATTTATTTTAAATAAAGTGCTTTTACAAAATGGCCCGAAAAAGTCAAACAACCCAAAAGAAAAACGGGCAAGAGGTATGCATAAGCAAGCCACAAAAGAACAACTTTGGAAAGGTCAAACAAACATCTAAATTGATGACAAAATTCATTTATAGTCATGAAGTGCAAATCAAAGAAACAATGAGGTTAGTTGTTTGACTGGATACTGGTTGATTCATTCATTCCTGATTCACATACTCCATAAATAGTCATCGAAGGTTTCTACGGTCCAAGCACTGTTTTAGGTACTAGATATCAGAAGTGAACTAAACCAAGTCCTTTATATGTACTTTCTGCCATATCGTCTTAGCCCATCTGGAAAACAGCAAACATTGAAAAGAGCTACTGAACCTTATACCTATTTTTGGCAGAGATATGGAGAAGAAGATAGTCTCAATAACTGCTGAAAGAAACATGAATCATAACAGCTTTTACGAAAAGCAATCTGGCAATACCTGTTAAAACTAAATATACATATAGCCTTTGATTTAGCAATTCCATTCCTAGGAATCTAACCCACAGAAATATAAAACTACTAGTGCATAACGACATATGCACAAGACTGTTTATTGAAGCTTTGTTTAACATGGGAGAAAAACTGGACAGAAGGTGAATTCACATCAACAGATAAATGTTTCCAAAAAATTGAATTGCTATCACATCATGAAATGATATGCAGTTATTATAATGAATGCCTTAGAGACCTGGTTCCTAAACTGTGAGATGAGTCATCCTGGGGTGCTACATTAAAATCACAGGAGTGATATGGTATAATTTTAATTTTTAGGGGAAACAGCATCTTTCAACATCTCTTAACATTTCACGAACAACTAGCTTGAAGTAATTCATGGTTTCAATTAGAGCGTGCTACCACAGCTTATATTTATGAAGCTGGTATTCAATGGTTGTTGTGATGCAAAAGCAAATACTATGCAAAAGGCAAGGTGGAGGAGGGAGTGAAGACAGCGGAGGAGTAGGGGACCCCTTTTTCAGCTGATCCCCTGAGGTGAGCTGGATAGGTACCAGACCATCCTGAGCATCCACGGAATCAGCCTGAGACGCAGGAAGATACACCTGGAACTCTACAAATGAACATCTCCAGCGCTGAGTATTGAGATACGAAGCCGCGCACAGATATCGGATGATAAACTAAAGGGGTAGGGAGCCGCCGCGTCTGGGCGCCGGGAAGCGGTAGCCACCTGCACGGGGGAGCGGGCGGAATCGCAGACTGGCACACGCGAGACAGCAGACTGAGATCGTGAGCCAGGGAACGCGCTCGACCAGCCTGAGGGCTACAGCTTCTGAGCCTGCGGGGGCGGCTGGTGGTGTTAGGAGCACAAAGGACAGAGACACGCCGGCCCTGGAAGTGAGGAATGGGATGCCGGGTGTGGGGCGCACATCCCGGGACACTGTAGGGTTTAGCAGCACCAATAGAAACAGAGTTAAAGTGGCCACAACATCAGTAGAGGGCGGTCTGCGATCCCTCTGTTCTGAGACAGGCTGGGATTGGGGCCACTGCTGCTCTGACTCTCAGAAGAGGCACAGCAAACCGCCAGGGAAAGCAGCCAGAGAACAAAAGCCTGGAAATACCGGCTCACAGTGTGCCCATCCCCAACCCCCCTTGCAGGGGACACGGAGACTCTACCCAAAAAGGGTTGCCTGAGTATTGGCGCGGCAGGCCCCTCCCCCAGAAGGCAGGCTGAAAAATCAAGAAGCCCACATCCCTAAGGTCCCTATAAAACAAGTGTGCACTGCCTGGGACCTGGCCAATAACTTGGGCTCTGGACAACCCCGCAACCTCTCCTCATCAGAATGACGAGAAGGAGAAATCCCCCCCAGGAAAGAAAAGACAATGAGGGGGCGCCTGGGTGGTGCAGTCGTTAGGCGTCTGCCTTCGGCTCAGGGCGTGAATCCAACGTTATGGGATCGAGCCCCACATCAGGCTCCTCCGCTGGGAGCCTGCCTCTTCCTCTCCCACTCCCCCTGCTTGTGTTCCCTCTCTCGCTGGCTGTCTCTATCTCTGTCAAATAAATAAATCAAATCTTTATAAAAAAAAAAAAAA
>NW_024424008.1:5589965-5678145 GCF_017311325.1 Ursus maritimus
AACTCTATATGGAAAACCCAAAAGAAGCCACTCCCAAACTATTAGAAGTTATAGAGCAATTCAGTAATGTGGCGGGATACAAAATCAATGCTCAGAAGTCAGTTGCATTTCTATACAGGAACAATGAGACTGAAGAAAGAGAAATTAGGGAATCCATCCCATTTACAATTGCACCAAAAACCATAGTTACCTTGGAATTAACTTAACCAGAGACGTAAAGGATCTATATTCTAGAAACTACAAATCACTCTTGAAAGACATTGAAGAAGACACAAAAAGATGGAAAAATATTCCATGCTCATGGATCGGAAGAATTAACATAGTTAAAATGTCCATGCTACCCAGAGCAATCTACACTTTCAATGCTATCCCGATCAAAATACCAATGACATTTTTCAAAGAACTGGAACAAATAGCCCTTAAATTTGTATGGAACCAGAAAAGGCCCTGAATTGCCAAAGAACTGTTGAAAAGGAAAAACAAAGCTGGGGGCATCACAATGCCAGATTTCAAGCTGTACTACAAAGCTGTGATCACAAAGACAGCATGGCACTGGCACAAAAAGAGACACATAGACCAATGGAACAGAATAGAGAACCCAGAAATGGACCCTCGGCTCTTTGGGCAACTAATCTTTGACAAAGCAGGAAAAAACATCCAGTGGAAAAAAGACAGTCTCTTCAATAAATGGTGCTGGGAAAATTGGACAGCTACGTGCAAAAGAATGAAACTTGACCACTATCTCACACCATACACAAAAATAAACTCCAAATGGATGAAAGACATCGATGTGAGACAGGAATCCATCAAAATCCTAGAGGAGAACATAGGTAGCAACCTCTACGACATCGGCCAAAGCAACCTTTTTCATGACACATTTCCAAAGGCAAGAGAAACAAAGATAAAATGAACTTGTGGGACTTCATCAAGATAAAAAGCTTCTGCACAGCCAAGGAAACAGTCAAAAAAAGTAAGAGGCAGCCCACGGAAGGGAGAATATATTTGCAAATGATGCTACAGATAAAAGACTGGTATCCAAGATCTATAAAGAACTTCTCAAACTCAATACACGAGAAACAAATAAACAAATCAAAAAATGGGCAGAAGATATGAACAGCCACTTTTCTAATGAAGACATACAAATGGCTAACAGACACATGAAAAAATGTTCAAAATCATTAGCCATCAGGGAAATTCAAATCAAAACCACACTAAGATACCACCTTATGTCTGTTAGAATGGCAAAAATTGACAATACAAGAAACAACAATTGTTGGAGAGGATGTGAAGAAAGGGGATCCCTCCTACATTGTTGGTGGGAATGCAAGTTGGTACAGCCACTCTGGAAAACAGTGTGGAGGTCCCTTAAAAAGTTAAAAATTGAGCTACCCTATGATCCAGCCATTGCACTACTGGGTGTTTACCCCAAAGATACAGACGTAGTGAAGAGAAGGGCCATATGCACCCCAATGTTCATAGCAGCAATGTCCACAATAGCTAAATCGTGGAAGGAGCCGAGATGCCCTTCAACAGATGACTGGATTAAGAAGTTGTGGTCCATATATACAATGGAATCTTTCTCAGCTATCAGAAAGAATGAGTTCTCAACATTTGCTGCAACATGGACGGCACTGGAGGAGATAATGCTAAGTGAAATAAGTCAAGCAGAGAAAGACAATTATCATATGGTTTCTCTCATCTATGGAACATAGGAACTAGGAAGATCGGTAGGAGAAGAAACGGATGAAGAAAGGGGGGTTAATCAGAAGGGGGAATGGAGCATGAGAGACTATGGACTATGAGAAACAAACTGAGGGCTTCAGAGGGGAGGGGGGGTGGGGGAATGGGATAGACTGGTGATGGGTAGTAAGGAGGGCACGTATTGCATGGTGCACTGGGTGTTATACGCAACTGATGAATCATCGAACTTTACATCAAAAACCAGGGATGTACTGTATGGTGACTAACATAATATAATAATAAAAAAATATGAAAAAAAAAAGCAAGGTGGAAAATGAAATGTAGGTGGTGCAAACCATGGTTTGAACAACTGTTCAGTACTTAGCAGCACACATATCACTAGCAAGCAATTGCAGTCATTTAAAAATGAAATAAAAGTATTGATTTTTAGAATTTAGGTGTATTTTTTCCTAAACATGCAGAGCATATTTTCAGTTGTGAGAACATAAGTACACATTAAGTTGGTCTTGACTACTTAGTAAGTGAAACCGTTAGGCATTTCTCTTGGCCCAGGAGGCACCAAGGAAAAAAGTGCTGAGATATTAAGAACTCTGTAAACTCAGGAAGTTTGGGAACATTTTAAATCTGTAGCTTGAGAAGTTAAAAATGAAAGAATAAAACTTAAAAGCAGATGAAAGGAAATAATAAAAATAGACCAGAAACTAAACAGAAAACAAAGATACAAAAGCAAAGGGTTTGACTAACACATTTACGACAATCAAAGATGGCATCAGAGTAGTAGGACTCTGGCCTCCTCTCGTCCCACAAACACAATGGGATAACCCTCAACACATCCTAAATATTCCAGAAATTGACCTGAAGACTGAGAGAAGAAACGCTACAACTAAAGAGAGACAAGAAGCCACATGGAAGAAAACAGAAAGTGAGGAGACATGCTTTAGGGGAGAAACAGATTGAGGGAGCTGTGGAGGGGAGGGAGCTGTGATTGCGGGGAAGCGAGAGGGAGACAGAGAGAGGAGCACAAGGGAACACACAAGGACAAAGTGCTCTTAACGAGCAGTGGGTGTTATATAAGACTGATGAATCACTGAACTCTACCTCTGAAACTAATAATATACTATATGTTAATTAATTGATTTTAAATAAAAATAAATAAATACAAACACCCAGTGGGGGGGGGGAAAGAGAAAAAATAAAATAAAGGTCAGCAGACCCCTGAGATAGAGCCCCAAGGGCACTGGCCTGCTCTTAGAATGAAGGCAGACAAACAAGAGAAGACAGCACGGAAACCGATCTGAGGAATGTTTGGGGCAATACAGTAGGATTATTTGCTCCTCTTGGAGAGTGTCCCTGGAAGGCAATGCTCAAAGAGACACCTCTCTGGAACAGGGATGCTGGCCAATGCCATTTTTCTCCACCGCCCCCGAGCATAAACACAGAGCCACCTGAGGGAAGCAACTGGGGGTGGGGGGATACCAGCTGCCTAACTTGCTTACACCAAGCTCCACCCCTCTATGCTCTAGCGGGACTGCCCTTCTAAGTCAAACTTGCCTCAGTCCCTGTGTGGCAGGACCCTCCCTCAGAAGACCAGCACAAAACCCTGGCCCACACCATGTCTCTGAACAGAGAGTTCTCCAGGCACTCATGTCTCACGGAAGTGGTGTCAGGTCTCATTTCACAAGCAGACCAGAGCTTACCTAGTTAAAATTGCCACATTCAGGCCAGGGACCACACACTGCCCGCAACAGGCAAGGAGAGCCTCTCCAGATGATGGCCCGAAGGACAGAGCATCCAGAACACAACAGAGTGTACACAGCACACTCTGGAGACACTCCCTGAAGCTCTAGGCCCTGGGTACTACATGACCTCTTCTTCATAAGGCCATTACTTTCAGGAGCAGGAGAC
Organism: Ursus maritimus; assembly: GCF_017311325.1. Classification (NCBI taxonomy): domain Eukaryota; kingdom Metazoa; phylum Chordata; class Mammalia; order Carnivora; family Ursidae; genus Ursus; species Ursus maritimus. The sequence continues at coordinate 5,593,572 of NW_024424008.1, forward strand.
ATAACTGGCTTTTCTAACATAGAGAAAAAGGCAGAGACTGAAACACAATGAGAAGACGGAGGAATTTATCCCAAATGAAAGAACAAGGATAAGGCAATGGCCATAGGTCTAAGTGAAATCGATGTAAGTAACATGCCTAATGGAGAATTTAAAGCAACAATAATAAGAATATTCACTGGGCTTGAGAGAAGAATAGAAGACATCAGTGAGACCCATACAACACAAATAAGAGTTAAAAAAGAATCAATCAGAGATGAAGAATGCAATAAATGAGATTGGAAACACACCTGATGCAATGAACAGCAGGCTGAAAGAAGCAGAGGACTGAATTAGTGACATAGAATACAAAATAGCAGAAAATAACAAAGCTGCACAAAAGAGAGAAAGACTTATGCAACATGAGAATAGACTGGCAAGTCAGTGATTCCATCAAATGTAATAACATCTGTATTATAGTAGTCTTGGAAGAAAAAGGGACAGAAAAGGGGACAGAAAATTTATTTTTAATAATAAAGAAATAATAGCAGAAAACTTCTCTATTCTGGAGAAGGAAACAGACATCCAGACCCAGGAGGCACAAAGAACACCCATGAAAATCAACAAAAGTAAGCCAACACCAAGACATATTGTAATTAAATTTGCAAAATATAGTTATAAAGGAAAAATCTTAAGAGCAGCAAGACAAAAGAAGTCCTTGACCTAGTAGGAAAACCCATAAAGCTAGCTGGAGATTTCTGGCTTGCCAGAAGCCAGTGGCATGATATATTCAAACTGCTGAGTAGGAAAAATGTGCAGCCACGAATACTCTATCTGGAAAAGCTATCATTCAGAATAGAAGAAAAGAGTTTCCCAGACTAACAAAAACTGAAGGAGTTCATGACCACTAAACCGAACCTACAAGAAATTTTAAAGGGGACTTTTTGAGTACAAAGGAGAGACCAAAAATGACAAAGGCAAGACAGGTTCAGAGAAAATCTCCAGAAACAATAGAACAAGTAATAAAATGACAATACATACATATCTATCAATAATTACTTTGAATGTAAATGGACTAAACGCTCCAATCAAAAGACACGGGGTGTCAGAATGAATAAAAAAACAAGATCCATTTATATCCTGCCTACAAGAGACTCATTTTAGACCTAAAGATACCTGCAGATTGAAACTGAGAGGGTGGAGAAACATTTATCACACAAATGGATGTCAAATGAAGGCTGGAGTAGCATCAGTCGTATCAGACAAACTGGACTTTTCTGTTCTTGTATTGTTTTTACCTTGCTGTGATATCAGGGTAGTACTGGCCTGATGGAATGATTTTGAGTATATTCCCTCTATTCCATTATTTGTAAGATTTTGATAAAGATTGTCATTAATTATTTTTTTTAAACGTCTGGTAGAATTTCCCAGTGAAACCATGTGGTCTTGGGCTTTTCTGTGCTGTGAGATTTTCAATTTCTAATTCACTTTTCTTTTTTTTTTTTTTTTTAAGATTTTATTTATTTATTCGACAGAGATAGAGACAGCCAGTGAGACAGGGAACACAAGCAGGGGGAGTGGGAGAGGAAGAAGCAGGCTCATAGCAGAGGAGCCTGATGTGGGGCTCGATCCCATAACGCCGGGATCACGCCCTGAGCCGAAGGCAGATGCTTAACCGCTATGCCACCCAGGCGCCCCTCTAATTCACTTTTCATTCTAGTTATTGTTCTAAGATTTCCCAGAAGATTCCAGATTTATGATTCAATCTTGGTAACTTGTGAATTTTTAGGAATTATCTGTTTTTCCCCTAAGTTATCTGATTTGTTGGTATATAGTTATTTATAGTAATCTTTTATCACACTATGTATTTCTGTGGTTATCTGTTGTATTATTTACTCTTCCATTTCTCATTTTGGTTTTTGAGTCCTCTCCCTCTTTTTTCTTAGTTAATGTAGTTACAGCATTACCAATTTTGTTTAGTCTTTTGGAAAAATTGTCATGACTTTCGAGCTTATGTTATTGTTTGTTCTGGTCTCTATTTTACTTATTTCTGATTTTTGCTTGTTCTTTCCTTCCTCTACTAAACTTCAACTAAGTTTCTTCTTTTTCTAGTTCCTTGTGGTATAATGTTAAGCTGTTTTTACTTTTATTCCTAATACAAGAATTTATAGCATGAATTTCACTCTAACATCTGCTTTTGCTGCATCCCAGGTTTTAGAACATGGTGTTTTCTTCTTCATTTGAGATTATCCTGATTTGTTGTTTGATTTCTTATTTGGCCCACTGCTTATGCAGTAGTGTGTTCTTTAATATTTACATATTAAATATTTAATATTTATGTTGTAGATTTTCCAGCTTTATCGTTGACCTTTAGTTTTGTACCATTGTGGTTGGAAAATATATGTGTTATGATTTCAATCTTCTTAAATTTGTAATACTTGTTATGTCCCTTTTTATGTGATTTAACCAGGGGATTCTTCTGTGTGTACTAGAAGAAAACGTGCATTCTGTTTTTTCTTGGATGGAATGTTTTATATATATCTTTTAGAACAATGTATTCTGAACATGCTTCAAGTAAAAAATGTTCTTGTTGAAAAAAATAATAACTTCAACTAAGGGTACTTGTTTAAAATAAAGCATATCAGAGGGGAGGTGAGTGGAGGGATGCGTGAAACAGGTGATGGAGATTAAGGGTACATTAATCAGGATGAGCACTGAGTATGCATAGAACTGCTGAATCACTATGTTGTACACCTGAAACTAATACAACTTATGTTAACTATATTGGAATTAAAATTTTTTTAAAAAGCAAAGGGTTTGTAGAGTAATAAAATTGGCAAAACCAATTTTAAAAAGGAAGAAATCCACAACAAACAAATTCTAGGAAAAAATTACCAGATAAACTCAAGGAAAAATTACTAATCTGAATAGTTTATAACTGGAAATTTAAAATATTCCTACAAAGAGAACACTAGGTTTAGATGGCTGTACTGCTGAGCTCTAACAAACTTTTAAGGAACATGCTATTTCAATCTAACCTTCACTCTTTCAGATGGGAGATACAGAGGAACAATATCTACTTTATTTTCTTTTTTTAAAAAAAGACTTTATTTATTTTTTTGAGAGAGATAGAGTGCACGAGGGAGGGCAGGGGCAGAGGGAGAGAGAGAAGCAGACTCCCTGCTGAGTGGGGAGCTGAGGCAGAGCTCGATCCCATGACCCTGAGATCATGACCTGAGCCAAAGTCAGATACTTAACAGACTGAGCCACCTAGGTGCCCCTCTACTTCATTTTCTGACACTAAGTATAATCTTGCTCCAATACCAGTCAAAAACATTAGAGAAATAATAGGCTAATCTCAAATGATGGAAACAATCATGTGAAAAATTCCTAACATATCAAGTTCAATAATTCATGAAAACAACTGATATTTGCAGAGAAAGCATTTCATGAAACTCAACACATATTAATGATAAAAACTCTAAACAAACCAAAAATGGAGAGGACTTTTTTTCCATGCTGTATGATTTTTAATTAGGTATTTTGTTTGTTTTGGAAGAGGCCTTTTTAACCTGATATAGGACATCTAACAAAACCTGATGAGCACCCGGTGTTGTATGTAAGTGCTGAGTCACTGTATTGTACACCTGAGACTAGTACAACATGGTATGTTAAAAATAATAATAATGTAAGATCTCTATTAGAGATCATCTTTAATGATGTGAGATCTTTATTAGAGCTCATCTCTATTTGTATAGAGATACATGTCCCTTGTTCAGCATTTGTATTGTTTGGGAGCTGAAGCTTTTCTATGGAGAACTATTTACTTTTCAATTAATAAAGGATAAGATCCACTCCTAAAAAAGAATAATACTAATAATAAATTAAAAATAAAAGAAAATATTAAATGCTGTTAAAAAAAAACCTTTAGCAAATATAAAGCTCAATAAACTTGAAAAGGTACTATTACTTCTTTTTAATGTTACACTACAAACCCTTGCTACACAATAAGAAAAAGAAATAAAATGAACAAAGTTTGGAAAACCAGGTAAAAGGCACTACTAGATGATATGGATGATACTGGATGATATGACTGCTAACATAAAGAACTAAAAAGAATATGCAAGTTATTATATACAATGAAGTCTGCAACATTAATAAACTTACTATATTCCTACACATCAGACAAAAGCAATTAGGATATGTAATTTTTAAAGATACCATTCACAATAACAACAACAGTAAAAACAAAATGATAGAGCAACCAGGAATAGATCTAACAAAAGACGTATAAAGGCTGTCATGGAGAAAATAATAAAATACTACTAAAACAAATCAATCAAAACTGAAAGGCAAACTACGGAATGGGAGAAAATACTTGAAAATGATACATCCAATAAAGGGTTACCATCCAAAATAGATAAATAACTTACTAAACTCAACATCCCCCCAAATAATTCAATTAAAAAATGGGCAGAAGACATGAACAGACATTTCTCCAAAGAAGACATACAGCTGGCCAACAGACATGTAAAAAGGTGTCTATCATCACTTTCCATCAGGGAAATGCAAACCAAAACCACAATCACCTCACGCCTGGAAGAATGGCTAGAATCAAATACCCAAGAAAGAACAGGTGTTGAACAGGATGTGGAGAAAAAGGAACCCTTGTGCACTGTTGGTGGGAATGCAAACTGGTAGAGCCACTCTGGAAAACAATATGGAGGTTCCTCAAAAAGTTAAAAATAGAATTACCCTATGATACAGCAACTGCACCGCTGGGTATTTACCCAAAGATACAAAAACACTAATTCAAAGGGATACATGCACCCCTATGTTTACAGAAGCATTATTTACAATAGCCATGATACGGAAGCAGCCTGTGTCCATCCATAGATGAACGGATAAAGAAGATGTGGTATAAATATACAATTGAATATTATTCAGCTATTAAAAAAGAATGACATCTTGCCATTTACAACAACATGGATGGAGCTAGAAAGTATAATGCTAAGAGAAATAAGTCAATCAGAGAAAGACAAACACCATCTGATTTCACCCTTATGTGGAATTTAAGAACCAAAACAAACGAGCCCAGGGGAAAGAGAGTGAGAGAGAGACAAATGAAGAAACAGACTCTTAATTATGGAGAACAAACTGATGGTTACTAGAAGGGAAGTGGGTGGGGGGATGTGTTAAATATGTGACAGGGATTAAGGAATGAACTTGTGATGAACACTGGGTGATGTATGGAACTGGTGAATCATTACACTGTACAAGTGAAACTATTATTACAATGTATGTTAACTAACTGGAATTAAAATTAAAACTTTTAAAAGATGCATTTAACAAAAAATAAAATGCAAAAAAGTTATTAAAACACATTAAAGGCCATATACAATAAGAAATATACTATATTAATAATACAAAAATAAAAAAAGAAATATACTATATTTATGGATAGAAAGACTTGTAAATATGTCAGTTCCTCCCTAAATTAGCCTACAGAGTCAACATAATTTTAATCAAAGTCCCACTAGATTTTCTCATGGAATTCAATAAGGTGATTCTTAAAATTATATGGAAAAGCAAAGGGCAAAGAATAGGCAAGGAATTCCTTAGGAAGATAAAGCACAGGGACTTGTCTCACAGACATTAAAATTCATTATAAAACTCGAATTAAGACAATATGATGCTTTTGGGCGCCTGGGTGGCTCAGTCAGTTAAGCATCTGCCTTCAGCTCAGGTCGTGATCGGGGCTCCTGGGACTGAGTCCCAAGAAGGGCTCCTTTCTCAGCAGGGAGTCTGCTCCTCCCCTTACCCCTCCCCCTGCTCATGCTCTCTCTCACTCACGCTCTCTCTCTCTCTCAAAATAAATAAATAAAAATTTTTTAAAGAAAAGACTGTAAGATTCTTTTGTGAAAATAGGCAAACAGATTTACAAAGCAGAAATCCTGAACAGACCCAATATTTATAGAAATGTGATGTATGGAAAGGGGGCCATACCGAATCACTGTAGAAAGGGTATACTATTACATTAATAGTTCTGCAGGTAACTGACTATACATTTGAAAAAAAAATAAACTGGATCTCTACTTCATCCAGCTCACAGAAAATCAATTTTAGATAGATTAAGGACTTAAATATGAAGGGTAAAATTATTAAATATTTTTATGAGGATATGAGAATATCATTATGACCTCACAGTAGGGAAGGTTTTCTTGCACAAGACATAAAAAAGTACAAACCATAAAGGAAACAATTAATGAAACTGACTACATTAAAATAATAAACATATTCACCAAAAGTTATCAGAAAGAAAAGCAAAAGAAAACCACAAACTAGGAAGCAATACCTGCAACGTGAAAGGCTTGGCATTCAGAACCTATTCAGAACTCCTATAAATCAATGAGAAAAAGATAATGCAAAAGAAAAAAAGGGCAAAAGAAGCAAATAGGCATTTCCTTACATAGAAAATATGCAAAGCCAATAAACATGAAAAACTGTTCCATTTTATTAGTTATTAAGGAAATGCATATTATAACTACAATGATAGACCCTTTAACAATTACCAGACTGGTGGAATTTAAAATTAATAAAGTCACAATAACTCTCATACACTGTTGTTAAGAGTGTAAATTTGTAAAGATATTTTAGAAAACAATTTGTCACAATCTAGTAAAGCTGAAGTTGTAGATACTCTTGACTCAGCAATTCCACTCCTATGTGTTTATTCAAGAGAAATTCCTGTACAAGTGCATCAGTGTACAGAATGGTCACTGCAACACTGTGTTCATTACCAGAGTCAACAGCCTTCAACAGTAGCACGGACTCAAACAGCAACGAATGTAAACAAACCATAATTTTATACATCAAGATGGATGAGCTTTATGAGCAGCTGCTCAACAAATACCGATAATATCGATGAAAAAACAGGATGATTGCAATTATATGAAGGTCAAAACAGGCAAAACTCAACTGATCTATATTTTAAGAGTACACATATTGGGTAAAACCATGAAGAAAAGCAAAGGAATGAATAATATCAAATTTAGGAGAGTGGAGGTAAGGGAGGGGAAGAGCGGGAAAAGTTGAGATGGAGCTCCCAAGGACTTCAGTGTTAATCTTTTATTTCTTGAACTGGGTGTTGGGTACATGTGTATTTATTTTATTACTATTCTTTAAATAATACATATATCATAAATATTATATATTTCACAAACAGAATTTCATGAGTCAAACAATGACTACTTGAAAACAAGGTCGAGATGCAGAATGAACCATGATTAGCAAGATTTACAGGCTAGCTAGTGTTTGACTAGCACATAATAGCATTACATGCACAGCTCAAACTTCTGCCTCACCAAAAATGCAAATTACTATTTATCATAAATTGTTCTCAAATGGTCAATACAAAGAACATCAAATCCATGACTGTCAGCAGTCTGTTAAATCTCCATTAAATATCCTTTAGATACTATAGTAAACACTCAATGCAATCTGATATAACTAGCTAAGCCAGTATTTTAAATTCCATTTGTAAAAGCAATGATTTTATTGCCCAGAATATTGGAAATTACTGTTGGTCTTTTCTCCACATTTAGACAGATGTAACTGAGAGAAGTGTAGTACAACAAACCTGCAGAAAATGAAATAGCATGCTACTTAAGGATTTTCCTGATCTGTACCAATAATTGTTTCAGAAGTAAAACAACTCAAGGATGGAAATCTGGAATTCGTTTTTAGATCTGATGAGATTCAAAAGCATTAATAATTGGAATGGGGAATGGATAAGCAGATCACAGAGGATTTTTAGTGCAGTAAAAATACTCCATATAATACCACAGTAATGGATATATCTCATTATACATTTGTCTAAACCCAAAAAATGTACAACAGCAAGAGTGAAACACTGTAAACTATGGACTTCAGATGATTATGATGTGTCAATATAGGTTATTTAATTGTAACAAATGTACCACTCAGGTGGGCAATGTTGCTAATGGGGAAAGCTATGTATGTATGTGTGGGGCAAAGGGTATATGAGAAATCTCTATGCTCAATTTTGCTGTGAAACTAAAACTGTTCTAAAACAAATGTATTGATAAAAACAGTTACTACAAACAAAAAGCATTACTAGTGTTTTGCCAATCGTTAATGAGAAACTGGTAGTCCATGGCATCCAGTGGCAAACCAATTAAATTATTACCAACAGACAACTATAATCAAGTTCCTATAGATAACCATGTAATTGTTGCCACAAACATTTTAATTCATATAAGAGGAACAACGAGGCAACAATGAGGCTAGTCCATTGCTTCAAAATGTACTACAGAATTTGGAGAAAGATTGTAATAAGCTCAGGGTGTTAAATTTCTATCACAATGTCAGGTAAGGGACCAGACAGCTTCTCTGATTGTTCTTAAAAATAAGTAAGATCCTGTAGCTGCAGTAAATATCATAACAAAGTCTAATTCTGTAGGTGAATTATTACATGACGAGTTTCACAGCCTCAAAGGGTCTCACGTTAAATTAGGGTATTGACTAATTAGGGTACTAATTAGGGTACTGACTGGTGGGGCGCCTGGCTGGCGCGGTCGGTAAGCATCTGCCTTTGGCTCAGGTCATGATCCCAGTGTCCTGGGATCGAGCCCCGCATTCGACTCCCTGCTCCTCTGTGAGCCTGCTTCTCCCTCTCCCACTCCCCCTGCTAGTGTTCCCTCTCTCGCTGGCTGCCTCTCTCTCTCTGTCAAATAAATAAATAAAATATTAATTAAAAAATCTGGGTACTGATTGGGAAGAAGAGAGTAGTGACTTGCATTATGTCAATTTAACTAAACTGGAACTATGTTTTCTAGAATTCCCTTCTCTAGATGGTTCTGAGTTAGAGTTGCCAGCGGCTTGAAAGGAGGAAGTGGAACAGCACCCGTGTTTATGTTTAGAGGTCAGTGTAGTGTCACCAATCTTCTGGTTTATCTTGTCGGTCAGGTTTGCAGCTCCTCCCATCTCTTGCTGAATTTCCTTTCAGCTTCTTTGCATTCTGAGCTAGTGCATGTGCAGTTCTATAGTAAATGGGATGAACTTTTTCTGCAAGTCAATTGCATCATCAAAATTGAAGGTTTAAAGACAGTGACAGATTAGCAGAGGCTCCAATTTGTCCTTACTCTCCCCCCTTCAAAAACAGGTAAACATATGGACTAAATAATCTACAGGCATCAATTAATTACAGATGTATAATAAATTCTATATTTTAATCCACATATTAGGCAAGGGCAAATCTAAACACTGTACTTTATCACAAAGAATTACTTATAATTCCTTTAATATCCATCTCCCCTTCCCTCTCTCCATCAATCATCCATCCAGGACTATTGCTGTGTTAGAGGGTATATACATAGTCTCCTTTTGGCTACGGACCACCTGATTGCTCCAAAATAACTATACCTACCTCTGTTCTTCATTAGCAATGCATGAGGAATGAGGATTCCTACATTCTACTTTCTAATTTTTGCCAGTCTTAAGAATACAAAGTTATTGTTTAAATTTACATATCCTCATAGCTTTTCAAGTTCTTTTATAAAGAGACTGTTCATGTTTTTTTTTTTTTTTAATTTTCTTTCTTTCTTTTTTTCTTTCTTTAAGATCTTATTTGAGAGAGAGAGACACAAAGTGCACAGGAGAGAAAGCACGAGGAGCCAGAAAGGGCAGATGGAGAGGGAGAAGCTTAGTGGGGAGCCCAATGCAGGGTTTGATCAGAGGACCCCAGGATTACGACCTGAGCTGAAGGCAGACACCCAAACAACTGAGCCACCCAGGTGCCCCACTTTTTTCAATTTTCATTGGGGTTGCTGTTTAACTCTTGGTGATTTAGAGAAATTTTTGTGTATTCCAGATATCATTTCCTTGTTGATTTTAGATAATAAAACAAGTAAGATTTCCAGTCTATTAATTAACACCTGTATATTAACTTCATTCATGCTGTCCTTCAGTGATTAAAAGGTTTTAGAGGCACCTGGGTGGCTCAGTTAGTTAAGCATCTAACTTGTGATTTTGGCTCAGGTCATGACCTCATGGGTCGTGGATTGAGCTCCACACTCAGCATGGAGTCTCCTTGAGATTCTCTCCCTCTATCCCTCCTCCAACTCATGCACACATGCTTTCTCTAAAATAAATAAATAATTATTTTTAAAAAAAGTTTTAATAACTTAAGAAATCCATCTGGTTTTCTATTGCTAGTATTTATGTTTACTTTGTATTATTGCATCTATGTTTTAAATTTTAAGAATTTCTTCCCTGCCCTTAGGTCACAAAGATATTCATCTTCATTTCTATTAACTTTGGAGTTCTGTCATTACATAAAGATGTTTAATCTATCTGAAGAACTCCTTTATGAGTGTCACTACCTAGGAATGCTTTATTTCTCTTCACGTCGTGATCCACTTCTCCTAACACCATTTATTAATAAGTTCTCCTTTCTCCACTGATTTGTGAACCTATTAAGTTCCCATAAACCCCAATATGTCTCTACGTACTCTATTTACTGGTTTATTAGTCTACTTGTGTTCTAATACAACGCTAGCTTTATTATGATGATTTCAAAGTACATACTGATATCTGATAGGGAAAGTTCCCTCTTTGCTCTTCATGTTCTTTCAAATAAATTTAGGGTATTATCAAGTTCCTCAAAAATTCCAACTACACTGATTTAAAAATGGCCAAAGGACTTAAAGAGACACTTTTTCAAAGAAGATATACGAATGGCCAATAAGCACGTGAAAAGATATTCAATATCACCACCATCATTAGAGAACATACACGAAGTTTCCTCATTAACTATAAGGCTTAGTTATGTAGGTTTTACCAAATGAAAGCTTTCCTCCAGTAACACTTACCTAAGAACTTTTAAACAAACACACATTGGATTTATCAAATGGCTGCTCTGTACTGATTAAGATAATCATAATTCTTCTCCTTTAATCTAGTAATGGGGTAAATTACACGAAAAGAATCCTGGGATCACTCCACTATATCGTGATGTTTTATTTTTTTAGTGCACTACTGGAATCAATTAGCCAATTTTTTCTAAGACTTCTGCATTTACATTGATATGAAAAATGGGACTAACTTTGTCTTCCCTTTTATTGTATTTATTTGGTTTTGGCAGTTTTACTGCCAAAAATAGCCTAATAAAATGATATTAAAAAAACAATGCTGACTGGCAAAAGAACAGGATGAAATATATAACACACCATTTACATACATTAAAAATACATGTGCATAATATACATTTTTCAAGAACATCTGCATAAAAATAATATGTTAAACACATTAAAATGACTGGGAGAGATTGGGAGTATAATGGTGATAAAAATAAAGAAACAAGTAAATAAAACAAGAAAGCGATCTTGCATGGACCAAAGATGGTTAATGTGTTACGAACTGAGGAGGGCCAGGATTGTTCCTAGTAAGCAATAATAATAATAATAATAAAGGATCCTGAGATCATGGAACTCAGAGGTAAGAGGAATCTTGGGGGCATCTAGTCCAATCTCCCTGACAATGTAGGAATGCTTTGTCAGCTTTCCTGAAAAAGACTAAAGTATTTGATGCAATACTCTATCAATGGGGAATATATATTTATAAATCAATCCATTTCACCATTAAGTTTTACATGTTAGCTCTAATCTACCCCATCTCAGACTTACCAGATCAGAATCTCTGATGATGGGGCCCAGAAATGCACATTTAAAATACTTAAGAAAAGTTTTAGAAATGACTACACTAAATGACAGGACATTAATTATTCAACTCCGGCTACCTATCAAATTTATCTGTGGAACTTTAAAAAAATACAGATCTTAATCTTCATCCCTGATGTTTCTAATGAACTAGATATGAACACTCGAGCTTTAAATATATCAATGACAGTACTGTCTACCTGCATGTGGACTTTAAGTTTTACTTTTGAGCAGAGGTCATGAAATATTAAACCATCCGTCTATGTTCTCTTACCAAGATATTCCTGTGCATGAGACATAAAAGTGATCAGAGGCTGGCTTTGGTTGGGGATTATATTACCAGTAGTCACCTCCCCCCCACTTATCCACAGGGGATGTGTTCCAAGGTCCCCAGTGAGTGCCTGAAACTGGATAGTAGCAACCCCTACATATACTGTTTTTTCCTATACATACATACCTATGATAGTTTATAAGTTAGGCCAGTAAGAGCTTAACAATAATATAATAGACTTATAACAACATACGGTAATAACAATTATGTTAATGTCTCTCTCTTTCTCTCTCAAAATATTATACTGTACTCCCTCTTTTTCTGGTGATGATGTGAGATGATAAAATGCCTATGTGATGAGATGAATTGAGGTGAATGACATAGGTATTGTAACACAGTGTTAGGCTGCTATTGACCTACTGACCTGTTGAAAAACCAGAAGGAAGATCAATGGCTTCTAAATGTGGCTTACCACTTGTAACTGAAACTGGGGAAAGTGAAACTGTGGATAAGGGGAAACCTACTGTATAGCCAAGAAAGGGTAAAAGCTACAAACCTTTGTAGGGATGGAAATGGTGTAAAACGGAAACTCAAATTAGCTGAAGTAAGTAGCTACTTATATTACACTCATTTATTTGTTTACTCGTTCATCAAATTTTTTTTTTTAAAGATTTTATTTATTTATTCGACAGAGATAGAGACAGCCAGCGAGAGAGGGAACACAAGCAGGGGGAGCGGGAGAGGAAGAAGCAGGCTCACAGCGGAAGAGCCTGATGTGGGGCTCGATCCCATAACGCCGGGATCACGCCCTGAGCCGAAGGCAGACGCTTAACCGCTGTGCCACCCAGGCGCCCCTCATTCATCAAATTTTTATTGAGAAATTACTTCATGCCAGACATAATGGAACATACAGAGAAGTTTTGGCAGTTTCATTATTTGTAATAAGCACAACTGCAGGTCATGATGGATAGGACGGGGGCAGTAGGAGACACAGTGGAAGCACACAGCAGTGGCTACCAATCCATAATTAACGGGCTGAGGAAGGCTTTCAGGAGGAAGTGATGTCTAAACTGAGATGAAAGGATGAGTAGGAGTTAGCTAGATGAAAGGGATGAATGAGGGGCTGGGGATCAGAAAGAAAGAGTGTCCCAAACGAAGGCAGTAAGATGTGCGAAGGCCAGAAGACGGACAGCAGTGAGAGATGGAGCTGTCAAGGCCAAGGCATGACTAGAATTTGCTCTGAACGCAAAGGGGAAGGACTTTAAGTTGGTAAGTGACAAGATACAAGTCAAATTATAGAAATATCACTTTGGCAAAGAAAGGAAATCGATATGGCAGGGGGATGGGTCAGGATGGATGTAGGGAGACCAGTTAAGTCAGTGCAGTAACAGGTAAGAAATGTTGGTGACTTAAATCAGGATATTGGAATTTAAGTAGAGAGAAAAGTGGATGGAATTGAGAGATATTTAGAAAGTAGAATACACAGGACTCAGTGGCTGATCAGATAGGAGGATAAACCTAAGAGCAAGTCTAATTCCATGTTTTAGGGTTATTGGCGCCATTTGTTAAAGTAGGAAACTCAACAGGAAGAGTTTGTGGGTAGTAGCTGGGGGGTAAAAGATTATTATTTCAGTTTGGAACATAATATCTAAATAGCTTTGGGACATCCAAGCACAGATGGCCAAAAACTGGCAGGATATTCAGCTCTGAAACGTAAGAGGTAGATTTGGGCTTGAGACACAAATTTGGAGAGAGTAAGTAAAAGACATTAATGGGGGTGAGTAAGATTGCCTGCGAGAGTCGTGGACTGGCAGATAATCTAAAAACGGATCTAAAGATGCAAATGAACATCACCATTTACGAGGCTGAGGGAAGAGAAGCCATATCAAAATGACCGAAAAGAAACTCAAAAGAAGTAGAAAACCAGGGGAAATACTACCCTCAAAGATAAGGGAGGGACATTTTGTAAAGAGCATCATGAAATGCTACCAAGTGTCAAATAAGGTAGGAATTGAAAAGTTTCCATTATATTTATCAATAAGTTCTGATCAATGATCTTAGTTGAGTAGTGGTAGCTGAAGATTTGGCCTAAACCTTACAGCTGTAAGAATAATTAACTTTTTAATGAATTCCCTCCTAAATCTGAAACTTAAAATTGTAAACAACGAAATTACTTCCTTAATAAGTAACTTAGAAAAGTGGAATCTTATTTCAGTAATTACTGCTTCCAAATCCATGGACAGTAGTGGTGAAAAAATAGATATCGAAGGTGTTAAATCAGAACAACTCAGCAACCCTTGAATCTCAAGCCTTGAACCCTCACCAATCTCAGAAACCGTAAAAGAGTGAGAAGATACCGGGAAGAAAAATTTGTTTCTTTTTGAAGACTCCTGGCTTCATTTTATATTACTTTGGTATGGGCTGTGCTAATTTTCAAATTGGCTTTTTTTGTTTTTATTTTTCTTGGCAAGTTTTATTGTGCGCTTTCTAATTATGAAGCAAAATTCCTTTTCTTCACCATGCTTTATGTGATAGTATTTAAAATCGATGTGAATTATTATGTCAAAAAACTCATCTATTAAAGAAGTAATTGGCCTTTCTTAGCGTCTTTTCCATCTTTTGTAATTATCTTTTTTAAAAAATTATACTTGGAAAAAATTATATAATCATTTATACATTCAAACATATCTGAATACTTTCTGTGCACCAGGTGCCATTCTGGATGTTGGGTGTACAATAATGAACAATACAAACAAAGTCTGTTTTAATTCAGTTAGGGTTGAGTTTTTCAGTAGTAACGGTTATTTTAAAAAATGAAAAAGAAAAAAAAAAAAAGATCCACAAGTTTCCAGAATACAGCCTTCTGATCTAAATTTAAATTAAGCTATAGAGCACCTAATTGCCACCTATTGTGTTTCGAAGAACACAGCATCAGTGAGCTAATAGCTCACAGTGAATAAAAACAAACAAAAAAAACCCCCCAAAAAACAAAAAGTAGATTCAGAACTCAACTCACCTCTTTGATTTATGAGCTCTGTGATTTGGGAAAACTATTTAATTTCTTTGGGCCTGTTTCCAGAGGTAGTAGTGATTGTGGCTAGCCCAGTTTCAGAGCCAAAAGAAAGCGGAGGTTGTCTGAGGCCATCAGAGTGATACCCGTACCCAAGGAGGAGGACAGGACAATTGCGGATGATGACTAGAGAGTTCTCTCACAAGGGAGAGTGGGTAATGAAAGCAGAGTTGGGGAACAATGGTAGGAACCGACTTTGTTTTAGGGGCCCTTCTGCATAGGTCATACTCTGCACAAAGTAAAGCAAAGAATGAGAAAATAAAAAGAATGTGTACACGGTGAAGCTTGTTGACTGCAAGCTCCATTTCAGCATGATCTGGTTGAGCTGTTTGGTTGAGAAATTCCTAATCTCAGTATCTTCAGTAAAATCTTTTTCTCTCTGGCTGTTCACATTTCTCAAAGAACTGTTTTCCAATTTCCTGACTTGAGAACAAGTTGCCAGAGTTCTGGGAGTTGAAGCCGGAAAGTCTACTGGTATTTTCAATATTTGGCATTCACTTAACTCCCTTGTTTGCAGAAAACCAGAATTTCCCTCAGCCAGACCTAGTGTCTCCCACGGTAGTGATGTCCTCTTTCTTAAAAATAAATATACAAACAAACCAACCTCTAACCTACCAGGGTAAAGGAGGGGCAGGTGGCTGTTTACACAGAATTGAAAAACGATCTAGGAGGGCAATCCACTGCATCTTAAGGGGACTTTCAGCCAATCTTCTTTTTAATGTTTTAGCCCCACCTAAACCTCCTGTTTTCAGAGGTTACTTGATGTCCCCAATCCCTGAGCCTTTTGCAGTTCTGCAAATTGGGCTGCTTCAAGGCTTTTACAACCATCAGTTAGGAAAAGGTGGTCTGAGTCTGCTAAATAAAGTCATTCACCATCAGCTTTCCAGTATCCAAAATGTCATTGCTCTTGTCTCCTCTCCTACTTTGCCTGTGGGTTTCTACATTAAAAAAAAATCCTTTACTTTTGTTTTACTGGGGTTTTGAGTGGTAGCTGAGGTTACACGTCCACATTCAATCTGTTCAATTTAACCAGAAGTTACTCTACCTACTTCTCTCATTTCCCACCAACTTTCTACCCTATATTTGGCAACACAGAAATATTTTTCAATTTTCAAAAACACAGGCCCTTTCTATATATTTTTTTCCTGCTAACAACTTCCTCTATCCGGAATACTCTCCCTTTCAATTCTTGTCTGACAAATGCCTTCTGTGACCCTGTCCTTCCCACTCAAAATCCAGTAATCCCATAATAGTGTTCAGAGTTTTACACAAATCTCTATCAGCGCATATCCCACTGTATTATATATTTACCTGTGAGATTTTCCTTCTGGATTGTGAACTCCTTAAGAACCAGGATCTTAATCACTTCAGTATGAAGTATACCTCCATATCTAGTATAGAGACTAGTATACAGTAGAAATCAGGAAATGGAGGAAGAAAAGAGAGGAAAGAAGTAAAAAAATTTACCCTGATTAACTAAGATGTATTCTACTGATTAATATACTCTTAATGTGTTAGTCTGTTCTGGGCTGCTGTGACAAAACACCATAGACTGAGTGGTTTATACAATGGAAATTTAGCTCTCATGTTCAGAAGGCTGGAAGTTCAATGTCAGGATGCCAGCATGGTCAGCTGAGGGCCCTCTTCCGGGTTGTACACTTTGTATATTCTTACATGGTGGAAGGGACAAAGGGAGCTCTGTTGACTCTCTTTTATAAGGGTATTAATCTCATTCATGAGGGCTCCATCTTCATGATCTTATCACCTCCCCAAAGCCCCACCTCCTAATACCATCACCTTAGGGGTTGAGTTTCCAGCATATGAATCTGGGAGAACATATTCAGACCACAGCACTTAACAAAATCCCCAAATTTGCTACTTCATACATATGAACAGTGCACGAGTGTCCTTAAACATTTCTAGATTGTTCTTTCCACCTCCAGCCATGCTAGTGAGTGGAGCTGCCACCATGTCTACCCACCTACAATGTAGGGTGATGGGAAACTGTTCCAGCTTCCAGATCAAGAGGAACAAGCATACATACAGCACCGAGCCCAACAACCTGAAGGCGCGCAACTCCTTCCACTACAACAGGCTGATTCACTGCAAGACTGTGGGCCCGTGGCCAAGGTCATGAAACAGAGATCCTGGCGAAAATCCGCCACCTCCTATGTGCAGGCCACGGTTAACAAGAACGCCTGGGCCACCCTCGCAGCACCATGCGCGCGATCTGCAAGAACAAGTACTGCCCAGATCTGCGCACAGATGCCATTCACAGAGCCAGCACCATCCTGCACAGCCAGAAGCCTACAATGGTGAAGAAGTGGAACCACCCACCAAGAGCTCCTGAGGACCTGCCCTCCACCTCCTAAGTAATAAAGATGTCAACCACCTCAAAAAAAAAAAAAAAAAATTCTAGATTAAGTCAATCTGATGTGGAAGTTTGGGGTTCCAGAATAGAAGCCTTTTTTCTCATACTTTTAAACTCCTATGTGGTTTCCTATATTCTAAGTCCTCAGCCTAAGAAGCCCAATATAAGAATCTACCCAAGCAACCAATGAAATTTTATGACAACATTTTCTTGGTGTCTGGAATTCTCAGCCTTGACAAAATCTGAGGCTTAGACTTTGAAGTTTCTCCTCTTTAATTAGGCAGGATCCCTGGTCACTTTCTGAGATACTGACCACTGTGAGCTGAAGTCACACTAAGCCCAATGTTTAGTAGCATACTTTTTGTTTTTTCATAGTAAGACTTTCTCAATGAGAACAAAGTCACTGATTTGCACCGTAGCACAAGTCCCTTATCTTGTCACAGACTAGCACTTTGAGCAGTGTTATATCAGAGACCACTTCACTCTCTCCTCCTTGTATGTTCTCTTCCATTTTCCATCTTCCTGTTTCTCTCTGCTTCACTATGTGTAATTGCTTCACATGCGTATTCCAGTTCACTATAATTCTTTCACTGTGTCTAGATTGATGTCTTAGCCTATCCGTTGAGTTTTTTGTAATTCTGTATCTTTGTTTACTTATTTAATACCAATAAATTTTAAACATATATCAAAGTTGAAAGAATTTTACACTGAACACCTGTACATTTCCCCTTATATCATGAACAGCTTACTAGGCTTGCTTTATTATTTATCTATCCATCTATCTATCCATTAATCCATATTATTTTTAGTGCATTTCAAAGTAAATAGCAGACATCAATTATTATGAAATTCTTGGATCACAGGATAGGTATATGCTTAGTTTTATAAGAATCTCTCAGACTCTTTTTCTGAAGTGACTGAACCAGTTTGCATTCTCAACAATAAAGTATGAGACTTCCAGTTACCTTACAACATTGCCAACATTTGGCATTTGGGTGCATTATATAGTATCTCACAGTGATTTTAATTTGCATTTCTCTGATGACTAATGATATTGAGACCTTCTCCATGTGCTTATTGACCATTCACATATCCTTTTGTGAAGTATCTGTTTAAATTTTCCATTTTTAAAAATTGGTTTGTTCAGCTTCTTAAGTTGTAGGAGTTCTTTATATAAACATGATACCAGTTCTTTGCCACATATATATTTTGGGAATATTTTTTCCCAGTTTTGCCTGTTCATTTTCATAATGGGGTCTTTTGATGAGCATAAGTTTTAATTTTGATAAAGTATAATGATCATTTTTTTTCCTTTTTTGGTTACCACTTTCTGTGATCTAAGAAACTGTTGTCCATTCCTAAGGCATGAAACTGTTCCATGTTTTCCCCTAAAAGCTTTATGGTTTCATATTTTATGTTTAGTTCTATACTCTACACCTCAAAGTTATCTTTGTGTTTGATGTAACATAGAGGTTGAGATTCATTTTTTTTCCATATGGATATTCAGTTATTCCAATACTATTTGTGGAAAAAATTTCCCTTTCTCTATTGGGTTACTTTGGTGCTTTTATCAAAAATCCCATAAATGTGGGGTGCTGTTTCCACTGATTTATTTGCCGATGCTTATGTCAGTACCACACTGTCTTGATTATTGTGGGTTGATAATAAGTCTTGAAATCAGGTAGTGTAAGTCATCCAAATTTTGTTCTTTTTCAAGATTTTTTGGCCATTTTAGTCCTCTGCATTTCCATATAAATCGCAGTCCACCTGTCAAGCTCTATAGAAAAGTCTGTTGCAGTTTTGGTTAGGGTTGCAACCAACCTATAGATCAATTTGCTGAGAACAGGCATCTTAACAATATTGAGTTTTCCACAACCCCTGAATTTTTATTTTAAGTGATTATATAAACTCAGCTGGCCATTTTTGTTAGTTTCTGGCTATGGGCTTGTTTTATACTCAATCTTTCACTTATTTAAATATTTTAATTATATATTCACATTGGATAATTCCAAAATATAGTCTTTGAGAGTGCAAATCTGTTGCTGGTTGTTTCTGTTGACATTAATTCATACCGGCTCACTTCCTTGGTCATTTTTAAATAGTGAGTTCATATTTTATTGAATTTAATCTGTGGGAATCCTGACTGCCTAAATTGGGGCTGCATTCCTCCAGAAAGGATTTACACTTGATTCTTTTGGAGGCAAGGGTGAGGGGCATATTACTATTGAATAGGGATTACTTTATTCCTCTTTTAATGTCCCAGCCTAATGCAAAACTCTCAGATTCAGAAAGCTCTCCGTATAGAGGCGAATCCTTAACTGTGCTCACAAACTTGGTTTCCCCAACTGCTAGCTGCTCAGAATTTGGTTTTCCCTATTTGTCCTTTTCCTGAAAATAGAAGAAGTACTTATTGGAAATTTCCTTTTCTTCTTAGAAAAAACAATGTACCAAAATCACGTGGGTATTTTTCTTTTTTTAATTTTTTTTTAACAGTTTTTCTAAGATCTATTTCTACTATATTAGTGAGAGGGTTCCTCTAGCATGCAGTTGTTCACGATTCTGAAAATGGATGACTTCACTGGGTTGTTAAATTATAATTTATTGTTAAAAAATGTTAGCTATGGGGCACCTGGGTAGCTCAGTGGGTTAAACGTCTGCCTTCAGCTCAGGTCATGAGCCCAGGGTCCTGGAATCGAGTCCCGATTCGGGCTCCTTGCTCATGGGGGAGCCTGCTTCTCCCTCTGCCTGCCGCTCCCCCTGCTGTGCACTCTCTCTTTCTGACAAAAAAATAAATGAAAATCTTTAAAAAATATTAGCTATGATCTTGACATCATGTCTCTGCTAAAAATAAAAAGAGTTAAGACCATGATATTTTTGGAGAGATTTATAGTAATCTCAGCTATAAAAATACCCAAAATATGATAAATTATTTGAAATGAGATGATACATAGGAATAATCTATAACTTCTATAAACCAGTCCTTTAAAAAATTTCCTTGGCATTGAAAAAAACTAATAAATAAAACAGTCCCTTACAGTACTCATGTTCCACTTAATTTTCCCTTGAGGACATGGAAGGACAGAATAACTTCAAAATCACGAAAAGCAAAAATTACTAAAGTTTTTGAATCGCTAGCTAAAAATTAGTTCATTTAGTTAGGTTTCTTTCTTAAAATACTAACACAGATGTTTGGCCTCTCTGCCTTGAAACTCTACACTTTTGTAAAAAATGTTCAGAATGTCACGTTAAATCCCCACAAGTAACATTGTTGCAACAAGAATATAAATACTAACAAATCCCAAGTCAGTAATAAATAACCCATTAAAATAAAAATATCACATGTGAGCCCATTTATAACTGAGAAGAGCCTCTATATAATGTTAAACAACAGCATGTGCTGGAATAAAGCCAGCAATCATAGAGTATCAAGAAATTACCTAACTTTAGGGGTTCTAGAGACCTTCATCTGTTAATCAAATTTGTTTGTTCTCCATAATTACAGCAGCAAAGTAAAGGCAGCAAAGTAACAAAAGACATGGCTTTATTTAGGTCAAATTTATTATGTTTTATTCTTCTCATAAAGGTGCTCAATGATTTCCCTCCTACAAAAAGGAGAATCTTTTTTTAATTTATAAAATATATGCTTATGTTTTATATAATTTAACTATGCATGTGTGTGTGTGCGCGTGCCTAACCCACATACCATAAGTAACCATCGTGTAGGATTTACTGCAAATATCCTTCTGAATTTTTAGTATGTTATAATACACATGTGTAATTTTAGGTCAAAAATAGAATCATATGATATCTACTTTATGTAACTTCCCTTTTGCCTACCCCGCGATATATAATAGAAGTTTTTCCATATGGCCACATATTATAGATCTACCTCTTTTTATGTTGTAGCTGAGCAGTATTCCAAATAGTTGCACATAATTAAATTAATCAATATCCAAATGGCAAACATTTAGGTTGCTTTTAGTTGTTGCTATTATTATGAACTATTGTAGCTAGTATATTATACTTTAAAATAAGAATGTCTTCCAGTAAAGATGAATCATCTCCTATCTTGTCAATTTGCTTAAACAAACTACAAAGTACTTGTTACAAGATTGCATTTTTGATGCTAGATTTTAAGTTAGAATTTTAGAGAAAGATATCATTTGAAATGAGTTTGAAGAGAAAAATATGACCTGCAAAAAACATCTAATAGCAGTACCCTGAGACCCGACAGTTTGTAAGTTACAAGGCTATAAAGAACAATGACACAATGAATACTCATATATCTAGTTTAAGAAATAGAGTATTATCACTACTATTGAAGATCTCTATGTTCACCTGCCCTTCCTCTCTCTGTCCGTCCGAGGTAATTTTCTTCAATATGTTCTTTATTATTCCTTTGATTTCCCTTTTTCCTAGTTTCATTGAGGTATAATTGAAAAATAAAATTGTAGTGTACAATGTGATAATTTATGTATACATTGCCTTGCTTTTCTTTATAGTTTTACCATATATGTTGCATCCCTAAATTACATATTTCTAAATAATATATTACATGCTTTAAATTTTATACTAATACAACCATACTGTAATTGGATTGTCCTTCTATTTTTGTGCAAAACTATCTTCTTTAAGATTTATCTACACTGTTCCTTGTAGGTACAATTCATTTTCTCTACTAAAAAATATTCTAATGTGAAAAGATACCACAATTTATTTATCCATTCTACTGCTGGTTGGCATATTAGTTGTTTTGTTTTCTGCTATTTCAAACAATGCTCCTATGAACATTTTTGTTCATGTCTCTTGGTATATGGGTAAGAGCTCATCTAAGAGTGAAATCACTGGGTCATAGAATATATTCTTAATTTTAATGTAGTCAAATTTATCAATCTTTTCTTTTAAGATCAGCACTATTTGTGACTTGTTTAACAAATCTATCCCTACCTCAAAGTCAAGGATATCTCCTTTAAAGATTATCTGAAAAACTGTGAAGGTTGGCTTCTCATATTTAAGTCTTTAGTCCACATGAAACTGCTTTTAGTGTATAGTGTGGTATACATACACCAGTGAGGTATCTTACATTTTTTGTGTACATGGTCACCTAATTTTCCCAGCACTATTTATTGAATTTTTCATTCCTTTGTCACTGATCTGAAATGACAATTTTGTCATAAGTCACATTCCCATATATGTGTACCTCTGTATATTATCTGTCATCATCCGTTTATGAACTCTGTCCTATATTCAGTTCTTTTGGTCAATCTCTTTATGATTGTACCAATACCACACTGTCTTAATCACTACAATTTTAAACTAATTAAACATTGTTTTATGTTTTATTGAGGTATAATTGATAAATAAAATGGTAAAATATTTCAAGTGTACACAGTGATTTGATATATGCATACATCGTGAAAGGATTCCCATATTTATCTGTTTTGTTGTTGTTGTTTGATGCAAATATTTAAGTTCTACTCTCTCAGCAAATTCTAAGTATATAATACAATTTTATCAACTGTAGTCACCACATTTTAAATTAGATCCTTAGGCCTTAGCCACCAAATAGCTAAAAGTGTGCACCTCTTACCAAGTTCTCCCTATTCCCCCTCCCCCGCTTCAGGCCCTGGCAACCACTTTTTTACTCTCTGTTTCTAAGAGTTTGACTTTTTTTTTTTTTAAGATTCTACATATTTGTGATACCACGCAGTATTTATTTTTCTCTGTCTGGCTTATTTCACTTATCATGATGCCTTCAACATCTATCCCTGTTATTGCAAATGGCAGGACTTCCTTCTTTATCACGGTTGAACACTTTCATTGCTTATATGTACCACATCATCTTTGCCTAGTCATCTGCTGATAGACACTTAGGTTGTTTTCTTAGCTTGGCTACTGTTAAAAATGCTGCAGTGAACATGGGGATGCAGACGCCTTTTCAATATCCTGTTTTCCTTTGGATATATTCAGAAGTGGGATTGTTGGATCATATGCTTGTTCTGGTTTTAATTTTGTGTTTTTCGTAGTGGTTGTATCAATTTACATTCCTACCAACAGAGCACAAGGGTTCCCTTTTTTCCACATCTTTCCCAACACTTATCTTTTATCTTTTTGATAACAGCCATTCTAACAAATGTGAGGTGGTATCTCATGGTGATTTTTATTTATATTTCCCTGATGATTACTGATGTTGAACACATTTTCAGGTACCTTTTGGCCATTTTCCTGTCTTCTCTTATTTTTATTTTTAATTAATTTATTTTTATGTCTTCTTTCAAACTAATTTTTGATATCTGACAGGACCAATTACCAAGTTGTTTGTTGTTGTTTTAGGAGTGTGTTGGTAATTCTTGGGCTTTTGCTCCTCTATTTGGGATTGTGATGGAAATTGCATTGCATCTATTGATTATTTTGGGAAGAACTGATATCTTCATAATATTGAGTCTTCCAATCCATGGACATGGTGTATCTCTCCATTTAATTAGGCCTTCTTTCATCCATAAATTTTATTATTAATTATACCTAGTAATTCTCATTTTCCAATCTAACAGAATTTAACATGCATTTTGTTTACTTTCTCTAGAGTCCCACAGATAGTCTTTGAATTCTTAATATTTAATTACATTCTTCTCTTTGTGCAAAAAGTTTGAGAAATAATTTTTGTATCACCTGTAAAGAATATGATGCCAATGTCGTAAACTATTTAACACGTGAGACAGCATGGGGAAATTAGACTATTTGCTTCTAAATTGTCTTCACTATTTTATGGGAAGTTTATTTCTGTAAGACAATATATATATTTTGATGCCAAGCAGAAGGATTTTTTGACCTTATACGCATGGCGCTTAGCAAATACTAAGTAATTCATTTATAACTTGAATTATCATCACTCATTACCCTCTACCTTAATAGCACAACTAAAAACTGACTGAAATGAATAATTAAGTAATTATTAAATAACCTAACATTAAGTAACATAAAACTGAATTTTTTAAAGATGACTTTTCATTTTTCATTTTCAGAAAGTCTGCTTAAAGAACAAAATAACCTGGTTTTTTTTTTAAGATTTTATTTATTTTATTTGAGAGAGAGAGAGAGAGAGAACACACAGAAGGAGAGTGAGAGGGAAAAGCAGACTCCTTGTTAAGCAGAGAGCCTGACTCAGGGCTCAATCCCAGGAGCCCAAGATCATGAGCTGAGCCAAAGCAGACGCTTAACTGACTGAGCCACCCAGGCTCCCCTACCCTAGCATTTTTCAAGAGAAAACAAAGATAGTATGAAAAACTCAATATTTGTGCCAAGTAATAAATAAGTATTTCTGACAGAAATGGTGTGGATATTGGTTCTTCACCCTATTCACTGTGGAAGGCTCAAGAAGTTGACATATCAGTAAACAGAATCTCCTGGAAAAATAAAAAGTATTCTCAAATACTAGGAATAATCTGAAAGAACTAAAAATTACCTGTAGAGTACAGTTCATCATCCTTATTATATAGTCAAACTGTTGATGGTCTAATATAGCCCGGTTTTGCTGGACATGTAAGCCCAGCTCATCAGTGAGACACTGTCTTGCTGCCTTTCCTTTAAGGGCTCTCAATGCAGCTGGAAGGGTCTGAGGACAAAAGAGGCAGAAGTGAACAAAAGGTACCAATGGAAAAAAACAACATTCAATGGGTGACACTAAAAATTCGAGTACACCCTGTAAACCATTTAACAAAGATATTATAATTAAACTTCCAGAAAAGAGTAGATTTGCTATTAAGAACAATTATAAAATAGACGTGTAAGTAATTATTTTTATTGGTAAGCCAGCATGAAAAATAAGTAGAATTGATTTATGTAATAAGTTAAAAAATAACATTAACTTCACTTAATAAAAAAATTCAACAAAACTTCGGTTACCAAAACACTCATGACACTTAGATACCTTCTTTCAATAACTGGCCACATCTCTGTGGCAAAAACAGAAGGAAAAATTAAAATGACAAGAAACACAGGTGATTTTATACTTTTAAGTCGGTCAGTTAATCACTAGTCAGTTTTAATTTATGACTAGAAAATTCTACATCTCCTCTCATTTCAATATAATAAAGAAGGAAAAAGGACTCAGATTAACAAATAGAAATGTCTACACTTATGCATTAAAATTCTTTCACTTCATCACACAGAAGAATGTATCTCTCAGTTTGCCATTTAGAGCCTAGTTAATGTACTTTATATAAAATAATAACAGGCTTATTTAACTTTGAAAACGTAAAAAATACAGAATAAAGGAGCAAATAAGAAGGAAGGAAGAAATCTGAGAGTAGGAGAGCATAATACTGTTACAGGCAGGTACACAAAACAGGATGTAAAACCTGAAAGCAAGAAAAGCAAAAGGAAGTCTATTATAATACTTCAAGCGTAAGAGAAAATGGAAACCAAAAAAAAGTCAAAACCTAAAAAGGCTTGGAGTCGTTTACTATAAGGGTAAAAATGTTACTTTGTTCATGCTTTAGCCTCTTGTAATAGATGTTCAGAGCTATGACGAGTCACTAAGATTATATTATGTTTAACACGTTTTCTTAAAGAAGGCAAGAAAACGTGCTTTAATGAGGCACATTTAAGTTGAATACCACTGTTTTTATAATTCATTTCTTATTCTGACTAGATTCTTTGCAATAAATAAAATTATATTTAAAATGTTAAATTTCTAAGTAATATGTCATAATAGGATTTATAGAACAATGTTTAAAAGTTTCAGGAAAAAATCACTATCAATACTTCTCTGGTAGCCATATAACTAGACATGGCATAGATTTAAAATCTTAGACACAATTCATTTAAAATGATCAAAACAGTAAAAGGACACTTGATAAGGAAGAGGTGCGGTTAGAGGAGAGGTCACTTGTCAAGCTAGACATGTACATCTGAAAGGGAAATGACGAGCGCTTCCTTGGGAAAGAAGGAGTTTTAGTACCTTTTCAGTCTCCAATGTTTTATTTTCAAATATGAATGAGATGCAATTTCGAACAACTTCCAATCTCTGTGCGCTGTTGAAAACTGTTGTCCCCTTATCCATTATCGAAACTAGCAGAGGAATATAAAGACAACACAAATAAGGTGAACACCTTTGGCAATTACAAAAGCAAAGGGAATGTTACTGTTTACAGCTTATACGGCTGTCACCGTTTACACGACCAACATTTAGACTCTGTTCTTCTCCCTGGTTACACGGCATCGAAGGTACTCCATTTCACTACTTTGATCACATATTTAGGTTCTGAAATGTCAGGCCAGTCAATGGCTTATTGAGGATAATTTCACAGGATAGATTCCAATGATAAACTGAACTCTTATGCAAATTAATTCATACTGCACAGTAAAATTGTATAGAACAAAAGTAAACATCCACTTTTAACTTCAATTGTAAGCAAACTGATAAATGTTTAACTTCAATTGTAAACAAAATGATAAATGTTTAGGGTACAGTATCATGAAAAAGTAGCTAATACTTATATGTGACAGGACTACTAACAAAAAAAGAAGCTGATATTTCTAAGATATTACCAAAGAAAAACCACATACCACAAAAAATCAGATTCTACAAATTTGAGTAGAGGTGACCTGAGAAAGCACTATACAAAAAGAGAAATGATTATGGCTCAAGCATTACTATATGGAGTGATTTTTTAGTCCCATGAACTATGTACCAGTCACCTTTACCATAAGACTGAATAATTCTAGTCTAATATATAGGCTAAAATTACTTAAAATAAATTTACCTTAGTAAAAGAATATTAGAAGGATATAAATAAAAGTAGCATTAGTTAAATAAAAGTATACTTTCACCAAGACCTTTACTATATCATTGGTACAAAAGATGTAGTATCAATAATTCTTAAGCCAAAAAGAAAGACCCCTTATATAGGTTTTTCTTTTTTCTTTTTCTCTTATTTGAGTGTAGTTGACACACAATGTTACATTAGTTTCAGGTGTACAACTTGGTGACTTGACAAGTTTATACACTATGCTTTGTTCACCACAAGTATAGCTATCATCTGTCCCATTACATAGTGATTATAATATCATTGAATTCCTTATGCTGTCTTTTCTTTAAGATTTTATTTATTTATTCAAGAGAGTGAGACAGAGCAAGAGAGAAAGAGCACAAGCGGGGAGAGAGGTACAGGGAAAGGGAAAAGCAGGCTCCCCGCTGAGCAGGGAGCCTGATATGGGGCTTGATCGCAGGATCATGACCTGAGCCAAAGGCAGACGCTTACCCAACTGAGCCACCCAGGTGTCCCCATGCTGTGTCTTTTATTTTTGCAACTTATTCATTCCATAACTAGAAGCCTGTATCTCCCACTCCCCTTGGCCCATTTTGCCCAAACCCCTCCGTCCCCTGGCAAGCATCAGTTTGTTCTCTATATTTATAGGTCTGATTCTGCTTTTTAAGACCCCTTCTATTTTATGGGTGCTCTTGGAATCTAAAGGCATAATCCTTTTACCTCCCTTCATACCTAAGAAGAAAAACTATCATATCTTACTTATTAACATCCCTTTCATTTCAATACAAACTCTTATATCCTTCAAATCATTTTTGAAACTTTTTTACTTTGAATAATACTAAATAAGCTCATGAGAAGTTACAAAATAGTAGAGAGAAGATTCATGCCCTCATCACTTAGCTTCCCCCAATGGTGATATCTTACCTAACTACAATGCTTTATCAGAATCAGGGAATCAATTGGCACCATACAATTAACTAGACAATAGAACTCAAATTTTACCAGTTTTCTTCAAATCATTTTTAATCATGCAACACTAATATTCTGCATGATCATGATGGTTAAACAGATTATTTCACATGACTCTTCTGTATGAAATGTTCATTCTTAATTGCATGCTCTGGGGCTTCCCACACATGTAGGTCAGTGGAATAGACTGAAATAGAAATCAATCTATATTTAGAGTAGGAAACTTCTTGGAGTCTCCAAATAATACCATGTACTTTACTGAGCAACATCTTTAACCTGTGTTTATAAACTTTTAGTTCTAAAATCTCTTCACCAGTATTTTAAATTTTCTTTAGGGCAAGCTGTTAAAAACAAACAAACAAACCACATTTTCTGGTAATAAGTCTGTTTCCTTATTTGAGAGTTACTTGAGACAATGACTTAGTTCACTCCCAGAAGAAAGTTCTTCACTGGGAGTTACTGATACTTCAGACTGGCCAAATCCCCAGCTGTGGTATTCTAATACTCACTTTCTAACGTCCGACGACAACTCTGGTTTAAGAGTACTTGACTTCCCAGGGCTTCCCTTCTAAGGCTTTAGCTTTCCAATGCTGGTTCCAGCCAATCAACATTACTCTGGCTCCTCTGAGGAATGTGTGGAAACTAATTAACCTCTCAAAATGTGAATGCCTCATAAGGTGACAGAGCAATTTTACACTCATGAGTGTCATGTAAAATGAAACATTCATACCTTTTAATTTCAGTATAAAGAAAATCCTGATTCTAATCAACCCAAATTAACCAGAAAGTTGGACAGGGTCCTGCATTCATTCATTCATTCATTCATTCATTCATTCATTCAGGTTTTACATGCAGGGCTAAATACTGAGTCATGTGTACCTCTCTCACTGATTACAATGAGATACTCTACATGCATCTAAAGAAAGAATTTGATGTGGATTGAAAATGAGGAAAGTAAAGAGACTGTGCAAAGATAATACTGAGACAATTAAGGTGACAATTTAAGAAAATTAAGTTTTAAACAAACTTCTCTTCTGAGGATATTTAAAGTACTCAACTAGCTTATGAGTATCAAAATTACATAACTCCTTCAAAAGATAACTATTTACCCTAACATGTCTACCTTCTCTGTCCTCTTCTCTATGTGAAAATCCAATCAACACTTAAGTAAAAGCTATTAATTCCTAGGAAAATAATGGCAAATTAACATTACTATGTAAATATAGAATGACTATACTGTTATCCATTGATAATAAAATTACACTCACTTCTAGGTATGATGGAGCAAACTAAAATTCCTACCAGGAATAATTACAGAAGTCAGATAAAATGCAAAATGATCTATTTAAATATATCAGATTGCTACAGAAGCACAAGGACTGGAGGACCTAAAATTCCAGAGAAGGGAAAAGAAGCTAGAGAGTGAGTTAACACACACATCCACTTTTTGCCCTAGGAGATTTGCCAATACCGGGTACAGACAGGAGGCTGAGAATCCAGGCTTGATTCTGGCAGATGGCTAGGCTGACCTGCAAAGTTCCTGGTGAAAGCTGTACTGACAAAAGAAGATGTGTGCTATGGTTCCTAGGTAAGCCACTAAAAGAACAATAAACAAATGTATAAACAACAAGTTAACAGAGATAAATTGTGGGATAAGAAAAATAGTTTATTAACCCAAAAGAAAGCAAGAAAGCAGTGGGAAACATAAAACAGGGAGATTAAGTAGAAAAAAAAAACACCAGTAGATTACATTAAAGCCATTAATATACCAGTAATTATATTTACATATATATAAGTAATATTAAATAATATAAGTAGTATAGTAAGATAGACTGGTTTCAAAAAAACCCACCACATGCTGTTTACAAGAGGCATTCATAAAATATAAGGCCCTGGAAAGTTTGAAAATAAAAGGATAAGAAAAGATAAACCGAACGAACACTAAGCAAAGGAAATCTGGTATAGCTATATAAACATCAAAGTAGACTTTAAGGCAAGAAGCATTATAGAGACAAAAAGGAATATTTCATATGATAAAAAGATCAATCACTGGGATGCTACAACTTTTATAAATACATTTGCATCCAATAAATCATCTTCTATATGAAAAAAAATGGATAGAACTAAAATGAGAAACAGGCCATTCTACTATTATCACAGGAGACTTGAACACATCTCCCTCAATAGCTGAAGAAGAAGAAGAAATAAAAATCAGTAAAGACAACTCATAGAATGGCAAAAAATATTTGCAAATTATATTCTCTGATAAGGGACTTGTATACAAAATATAGACAGAATTCTTAGGAATCAATAATAAAAAGACAAGTAGCCCAATTAAAAATGAACAAAGGATCTAAATACACATTTCTCCAAGAAGATATAAAAATGACGAATGAGTACATGAAAAGATGCTCTACAACATTAGTGCATATGGAGAAATCAGAATGCCCAAACATTGCCGGTGGGAATGTAAAATGATACAGGCATTTTGGAAAACTGCCTGGCAGTTCCTCAAAACATTAAACGTAGGCTTACAATATGACCCAGCAATTCCCACCTACGTATATATCTGAGAAAATTGGAAACATTTATCCATACAAAAACTTACACATGAATGCTCACAGCAGCATTCTTAATAGTAGCCGAAAAGGAGAAACAACCCAACTACCCACCAACTGATGAACTGATAACAAAATGTAAATATACATACATATATACACATATATATACACATATACGTACATACATATCCATACAATGGAATATTATTCGGCCATAAAAAGCAATGAAGTACTAATACATGCCACATAGATGAACCTTGAAAATATTATGATAGAGATAGTCCAAGATGGCAAAGGCGTAAGAGATCTTAGTTTCATCTGGTCCCAGGAATTCAGCTAGATAGCTATCAAATCATTCTGAACCCTGTGAACTCAACCAGAGATCTAAGAAAAGAATAGCTGCAACTCTACAAATAGAAAAGCAACAATTTTCTGCAAGGTAGGAGGTGCAAAGAAGTGAATCCAAGTGGATAGGTTGGAAGATAAGCTATGGGAAGAGAGACTCTGTAAGTCGGCACCAGAAAGTGATATAGCATCGGAACCGGAAGTGAGGCGTAATCTTTGGTGGGACAGTGTGGTCTCAGGATCCCTGGAATCACAGAAAGACTGGGAGTGCCTGAATGCATCAGAGTTCCCAGGCATTGGAGCAGGGAAACCGGCAGCAATCGGCGAGCCCAGGAGTGGGCTCTCAGCTCACGGTTGCCATATATCATGAACCATGGCATGGCTGGACAACAGCTCTCTGAGCCCAGGCTCAGAGAGCGACAAAAACGCTCGGAGACCCCGCTTCTTCCCCTGGGAGGAGCAGCACAGGTGCACACTTCAGGAGTCTACAGGGTTTGGAGACACAAAATGGGGTCCCATGCCTGAGACAGAAACACACGGTCATGGGCTGGGTGACCATGGAGTGCAGATGGAGACCAGGAAGACAGGAGCGATTGATTGCTTTTCCCTGAGGGCACACTGAGGAGTGGGGCCTGGAGCTTTTGGCTCCAGGGCTGGAGATTAGGAGGATGCCGTTTTCATTCTCATCCTGTAAAAAGTGGCACAGAAAGCCTTAAGGGAACAAAAGCCACATAGAGCAATCCAGAGCCCATTACTTAGCCTGGCCCCCTGGCAAGGGCAGTGCAATTCTGCCCAGGGAAAGACACTTCAGAATCAACACAACATGCCCCTCCCCAAGAAGATCAGCAAGAATATCCAGCTAAGACCAAGTTTACCAATCAGAGAACTGCAAAACTAGCACTAGGGGGAAAACAGTGTAAGAATTCATGGTTTTTTCCCCCACGATTCATTAGTCTTCCAATTTTAAATGTTTTTCTCTTTCCTTTTTCTACCAATTTCTTATTTTATCAACTTTTTAAAAAATCTTTTTTAATTTTTGTTTTTACAGTTACATTCTATCCTTTCATTGTATTTAATTATACATACATATATTTTTTTCTTTCTTTACAATTTTGGGATGCAGTTTCTTCTAACAGACCAAAATACACCCAGAACCTGTCTGACCACCTGTCTGATCATATTGTCTCTTTTTGTGTGTGTGTGTGAAAGTCTTTTTTAATTTTCGTCTTTACAGTTACATTTCATCCTTTCAATGTATTCAATTTTATTTTTGTATATAAGTTTTTATATACATTATATAAGTTTTTCTTTCTTTACAATTTTGAGATGTAGTTTCTTCTAAGAAACCGACCAAAACACACTAGGATATCGTGTATTGCTCTGTTTTGTTCACCTGTTTATATTCCTTCTTTTTTGCTTTTTGTCTTTTAATTTTCATTTTTACAGTTACATTCTATCCTTTCATTGTATTTAATTTTATTTTTGTACATATATAAGTTTTCCTTTCTTTACAATTTTGGGATCTAGCTTTCTAACAAACAGACCAAAATACACACAGGATCCAGTGTATTGCTCTGTTCTGTTCACCTGTCTGATTATATTCCTTTTTAAAAATTCTTTTTTATTTTTTGGTTTCAGGTCTCTTCTGATTTGTTTAGCATACATTTCTCTGGGGTTATTGTTGCCATTTTAGTATTTTCTTCTCTCATTCAACAATTCTTCTCTGAACAGAATGACAGGACAGAAAAACTCATCTCAAAAAAGAGAACAAGAGGCAGTACAGACTGCCAGGGACCTAATCAGTATGGATATAAGTAAGATGTCAGAATTAGAGCTCAGAATAATCATTATAAAGATACTAGCTGGGTTTGAAATAGCATAGAAGACACAAGAGAATTCCTTTCTGGAGAAATAAAGGAACTAAAATCTAATCAAGTCAAAATCAAAAAGGCTATTAATGAGGTACAATAAAAAAGGGAGGCTCTAACTGCTAGGATAAATGAGGCAAAAGAGAGAATTAGTGATATAGAAGATAAAATGATGGAGAATAAATAAGTTGAGAAAAAGAGGGATAAACAACTACTGGATCACGAAGGGAGAATTCAAAAGGTAAGTGATACCACAAAGCGAAGCAACATTAGAATAATTGGGATCGCAGAAGAAGAGGAAAGAGAGAGGGGTGGGGGCAGGCAGAAGGTATACTGGAGCAAATTATAGCAGAGAACTTCCTTAATCTGGGGAAGGAAACAGGCACTCAAGTCCAAGAGGCACAGAGAACTCCCCCTCAAAAATCAGTAATAATAGGTCAACACCCTGATATATAACAGTGAAACTTGAAAATCTCAGAGACAAAGAGAAAATCCTGAAAGCAGCTTGGGACAAGAGGTCCATAACTTACAAGAGTAGAAACATTAGACTGGCAGCCGACTTACCCACAAACACCTGGCAGGCAAGAAAGGACTGGCATGCTATATTCAGAGTGCTAAATGAGAAAAATATGCAGCCAAGAATACTTTATCCAGCTAGGATGTCATTCAAAACAGGAGAGATAAAAAGCTTCTAGAACAAACAGAAACTAAAAGAATTTGTGATTACTAAACCAGCCCTACAAGAAATATTGGAAGGAATCCTTTAAGGGAACAGAGAGCCCAAAAGTAACATAGACCAGAAAGAAACACAGACAATATACAGAAACAGTGACTTTACAGGTAATACAATGGCACTAAATTCATATCTTTCAATAGTAACTCTGAATGTAAATGGACTAAATGCCCCAATCAAAAGACAGACAGTATAAGATTGGATAAAAAAGCAAGAGCCATTGATATGCTATCTGCAAGAGACTCATCTTAGACCTAAAGACCCTTCCAGATTGAAAGTACGGGGGTGGAAAACCATTTATCATGCTGACGGACATCAAAAGAAAGCTGGGTGGCAATCCTTATACCAGACAGATTAGATTTTAAACCAAAGACTGTAATAAGAGATAAGGAAGGACACTATATCATAATTAAAGGGTCTATGTAACAAGATTTAAAAATTGTAAATATTTATGCCCCTAATGTGGGAGTAGCCAATTATATAAACCAATTGGTAACAAAGTTAAAGAAATACATTGATAATAATAAAATAATAGTAGGGGACTTTAACATCCCACTCACTGCAAATGACAGATCATTTAAGCAGAAGATCAACATGGAAACAAGGGCTTTGAATGACATACTGGACCAGATGGACTTCACGGATATATTCAGAGCACTCCATCCTAAAGCAACGGAATACACATTCTTCTCAAATTCACATGGAACATTCTTCAGAACAGATCACCTAGTGGGTCACAAATCAAGTCTCAACTGGTAACAAAAGACTGGGATCATTCCCTGCATATTTTTAGACCACAATGCTTTGAAACTGGAACTCAATCATAAAAGGGAAATTTGGAAAGAACTCAAATACATGGAGGCTAAAGAGCATCCTACTAAAGAATGAATAAGTCAACCAGGAAATTAAAGAGGAATTTTAAAAATTCATGGAAACAAATGAAAATGAAATCACTACTGTTCAAAATCTTTGGGATGCAGCAAAGGCAGTCCTAAGAGGGAAATATATAGCAATACAAGCCTTTCTTAAGAAACAAGACAGGTCTCAAATACACAACCTAACCTTACACCTAAAGGAGCTGGAGAAAGAACAGCAAAAAAAGCCCACACCAAGCAGGAGCAGAAATCAATGAAAGAGAAACTAAAAGAACAGTAGAACAGATCAATGAAACTAGGAGCTGGTTCTCTGAAAGAATTAATAAGATTGATAAACCCCTGGACAGACTTATCAAAAAGAAAAGAGAAAGGACCCAAATAAATAAAATCATGAATAAAAGAGGAGAGATCACAATCAACACTGACAAAATACAAACAATTATCAGAACATATTATGAGCAACTATATGCCAACCAATTAGGCAATCTGGAAGAAATGGATGCATTCCTAGAGACTTATAAACTACCAAAACTGAAACAGGAAGAAACAGAAAATCTGAACAGACCCATAACCAGCAAGGAAATTGAAGCAGTAATCAAAAATCTCCCAAAAAAACAAGAGTACAGGGCCAGATAGCTTCTCAGGGGAATTCCACCAAACATTTAAAGAAGAATTAATACCTATTTTTCTGAAGCTGTTTCAAAAAACAAAAATGGAAGGAAAACCTAACTCTATGAAGCCAGCATGACCTTGATCCCAGAACCAAAGACCCCACCAAAAAGGAGAATTACAGAACAATATCCCTCATGAACATGGATGCAAAAATTCTCACCAACATACTAGCCAATAGGATCCTAACAGTACATTAAAAGGATTATTCACCACAACCAAGTGGGATTTATTCCTGGGTTGCAAGGGTGGTTCAACATCCGCAAATCAATCAATGTGATGTACTACATTAATAAAAGAAAGGACAAGAACCATATGATCCTCTCAATGGATGCAGAAAAAGCATTTGCTACAAAGTATAGCATCCTTTCTTGATTAAAATTCTTCACAGTGTAGGGATAGAGGAAACATACCTCAATATCATAAAAGGCATATACAAAAAGCCCACAGTGAATATCATTCTCAATGGGGAAAAACTGAGAGCTTTTACCCTAAGGTCAGGAACACGACAGGGATGTTCACTTTCACCACTACCAGAAGTCCTAGCCTCAGCAATCAGACAACAAAAAGAAATAAAAGGAATCTGTGTCAGCAAAGAAGTCAAACACTCACTCTCTGTAGATGACATGATACTCTATGTGGAAAACCCAAAAGACTCCACCCCAAAACTGCTAGAACTCATACAGGAATTCAGCAACATGGCAGGATATAAAATCAATGCCCAGAAATCAGTTGCATTTCTATACACCAACAATGAGACAGAAGAAAGAGAAATTAAGGAGTCGATCCCATTTATAATTGCACCCCAAACCATAAGATAGCTAGGAATAAACTTAATCAAAGAGGCAAAAGATCTGTACTCAGAAAACTACAGAACACTCATGAAAGAAATTGAGGAAGACACAAAGAAATGGAAAAACATTCCATGCTTACAGACTGGAAGAACAAATATTGCTAAAATGTCTATGCTACCTAGAACAATTTATACATTCAATGCAATCCCTATCAAAATACCATCAACTTTTTTTTTTACAGAGCTGGAACAAATAATCCTAAAATTTGTACAGAACCAGAGAAGACCCCGAATAGCCAAAGGAATGTTGAAAAAGAAAACCAAAGCTGGAAGCATCACAATTCTGGACTTCAAGCTGTATTACGAAGCTGTAATCATCAATACAGTATGGGACTGGCACAGAAACAGACACATAGATCAAGGGAACAGAACAGAGAACCCAGAAATGGACCCTTAACTCTATGGTCAACTAATCTTCAACAAAGCAGGAAAGAATATCCAATGGAAAGAAGTCTCTTCAACAAATGGTGCTGGGAAAATTGGATAGCCACACGCAGAAGAATGAAACGACCATTTCCTTACACCATACACAAAAATAGACTCAAAATTGATGAAAGACCTAAAAGTGAGACAGGAATCCATCAAAATCCTAGAGAACACAGGCAGCAACCTCTGTGACCTTGGCCACAGCAACTTCTTGCTAGACACATCTCCAAAGGCAAGGGAAACAAAGGCAAAAATGAACTATTGGGCCTTCATCAAGATAAAAACCTTTTGCACAGCAAAGGAAATGGTCAACAAAACCAAAAGACAACTGACAGAATAGGAGAAGATATCTGCAAATGATATATCAGATAAAGGGCTAGTATCCAAAATCTATAAAGAACTTATCAAACTCAACACCCAAGGAACAAATAATCCAATCAAGAAATGGGCAGAAGACATGAACAGACATTTCTCCAAAGAAGACATACAAATGGCCAAAAGACACATGAAAAAAATGCTCAACATCACTCAGCATCAGGGATATACAAATCAAAAGGGCAATGAGATACAACCTCACACCAGTCAGAATGGTTAAAATTAACAATTCAGGAAATGACAGATGTTGGTGACGATGTGGACACAGGCGGGGACCCTTTTATGCTGTTGGTAGGAATGCAAGCTGGTGCAACCACTCTGGAAAACAGTATGAAGGTTCCTCAAAAAAAACTCAAAAAATAGAGCTACCCTATGACCCAGCAATTGCACTACTGGGTATTTGCCCCAAAGATACAAATGTAGTGATCCAAAGGGACACCTGCCCCCAATGTTTACAGTAGCAACATCCACAGTAGCCAAACTATGGGAAGAACCCAGATGTCCATCGACAGATGAATGGATAAAGAAGATGTGGGGTATATACACAATGGAATACCTTTTTGCCATCAAAAAAAGTGAAATCTTGCCATTTGCAACAATGTGGATGGAACTAGAAGACATTATGCTAAGTGAAATAAGTCAATCAGAGAAAGACAATTATTATATGATTTTACTCATATGTGGAATTTAAGAAACAAAACAGAGGATCATAGGGGAAGAGAGGAAAAAATAAGACAAGATAAAATCAGAGAGGGAGACAAACCATAGAAGCCTCTTAAGCATAGGAAACAAACTGAGGGTTGCTGGAGGGGAGGGAGGTAGGGGGATGGGATAACTGGGTGATGGGCATTAAGGAGGGTGGGGGATGTAATGAGCACTGGATATTATATAAGACTGATGAATCACTGAACTCTACCTCTGAAACTAATAATATACCATTATGTTAATAAGTTGAATTTAAATAAAAATAAATAATAAAAATTTTAAGAAAAAAAAAAAACAGAAGAAGAAGGAAAGAAAATATTATGCTAAATGAAAGAAGCCAGTTACAAAAGATCATACTGTATAACTCCATGTATATAAAATGTTAGGATAGGTAA
This sequence comes from Ursus maritimus, assembly GCF_017311325.1. Taxonomy (NCBI): domain Eukaryota; kingdom Metazoa; phylum Chordata; class Mammalia; order Carnivora; family Ursidae; genus Ursus; species Ursus maritimus. Next base: position 5,631,542 of record NW_024424008.1, read on the forward strand.
ATCTATAAAGATAGAAAGTGGATTATTGCCTAATGCTAGGGAAGGAGTGGTTTTGGGGGAAAATGGGGAGTACTGCTACTGGGTATGAGTATTTCTATTTGGCATAATGAAAACATTCTGAAATTAGTGAAAATGGGCGCACAACTGTGGGATATGCTAAAAAACCACTGAATTGTGCACTTTAAGGAGTGTTACTGTGTGTGACTTATATCTCAATATAGCTGTTTTTTAAAAAGAAAAGATTCTATAGAGGTAGTGGAGAGGTTAATGGTTACCATTTGTGAGAGACAGTGAATGGAACAGTGTTTTGAGTGCTAACAATGCTTCAATTCTGGTTATGCAAGTTTGTTTACTCTGTAAAAATTTGTCAAGTGGTACACTTTCATTTTTGTGTCTTATATCTTGATAAAAGGTTTACTTTTAAAACAAAAGAACAGACAGATACATACCAACAGGTGGACCTGCTGGCACAACACATTTCTTTTCCACTCGTGAAGCAGGAGGTGCGTTCTGGTTCTTAGCAAGATTTTCCTGTATTAATTCCTGTACCCGAGTTTCATTAATCTTTGGGAAAGGAAGAATATGAACTCGCAAGTGGGATCCTTCTGTTGGGCGTGGAACTTTCTGGAATGCCATATGAGGGTTGGGATTCTCCTGCAACACCAAACAGGTAAAATCATCAAAAGTTGAAATAACAATGGCAGATTGCCAGGCAGAGAATGGGAGCTCAGAGGGCCACAAACTGAAATCAGACAGATGAGTGATTACATGTAATTCAGACACATGCCATACAAGAGAACACCAGAATCTCACTTCTTACGTGACGTGATCTATCAGCAGCATCTGATACAGCCGATCACTCTTACCCCTTTTCCATGGAGGCTTTCTTCACTTGGTTTCTAGTCTTCTTGCCACATCTTTGTCTACTTTTCATCTTCCTAGTCTCTTAATTATGTGAAAACCCCAGGGCTCAGAGTTTGGGCCTCTTTTCTATTTATACTTATTTCCTTGGTGACAGCTTCCATTTTCAATATTTAAACCATAAAAACACCAATGATTCATAAATTTTTATCCCCCACTGGGCTTTCTCCTGGATGCCATACCCATATATTCAACTGTCCACACATAGTATTTCCATTTGGACTTAAAATAACGTCTTAAATAAACGTCCAAAATGGAGCGCTTACTCCTCATCTCTTCCAAATCTGCTTTCTACAGTCTTCCCCACTTCAGGAAATGCCATATTTATTTTTCTACTCAGGTGAAAAGATTAGAGTCATCTTTAATGCCTTTCTCTAACACCCAATTATCCATTCTTCCGCAAACCTTTTGGACTTTGCCTTTCAAATATGCCCATAATCTGCCCACTTTTCAACAACACTGTGGTTCAAGCCAACATCTCTATATTACCACAGAAGAACCGTCTCCTGACTGGTCTCTCTGCTTCCACCCTTGCTCCCTCCCTTACTCTATTCTTCACACTGCAGACAGAGTGATCTAGTTAAAAGTATGTCAAACCATCACCTAACTACTCTATTCATTCAAATAGCTCTCCATCTCACTGAGAGTAATACCCAAAGTTCCTATAGGACTGTGTCCTGCTACTGTCTTCCTTTATTCTGCTCTAGCCACACAGGCCTTCTTGTTCCCACCGCAAGACCTTTGCACTCAACGGTTTGTTCTGCCTATCCCCCTACAATTTGAACAGCATCCTCTATCCCTTCCTGCATTTCTTTGCTCAAATACCACCTTTCTTGGCCACCCTATCTACCATTATACCCCCTAACACACTCCCTATTCCTGTTATTATATTTTTCTCCTTAGCACTTATCACCTTCTCACATGCTATAAATTTTATTTAACTTGTTTATTGTCTACCCTTCTCTTACTAAAATGACGCTCCATGAGGGCCAACATTTCAGCCAATCAAAAAAATATTTTTTTGTCCTCTGCTGTATACCTGTTACATCCAGAAACTGCCTGGCACATAGCAGGCACCCTAAACTATTTCCTACTATTTCCTAATGAGTGGGACACAATGTTGAACACATGTTAGGCTTGCAATAATTGAATTAAATGTGTCAGTTAATATTTTCATAGACCCTTAAGGCATAAATTTTTATCTAGTCACCCAAGTTAAGTAGGATTATATTTCAAATACTATAGGCAGAATGGAATCCATCCCTTAGTAACATTTTATAGGTAAGGCTCCTTTACCAGCACTATCCTTTGCAACCAGAGAATTCCCGTTCCCCTTGAACCTGTGATTCATGTTGTTAGATTAAGCTCAATACTACTGGATGTGTTCTCCAGACAGTTAAACTGGACGTCGTCATCATCTACTAGAGCTGCTCCCACAATTCTTCATGGTTATTCGGCCCAGACCCAGATAAAGAAACAGCTGGGCCATGGCAGATGATGTAGGTAGCATATCTCAGCAACACAATGGAATTAATAGTCTTTTAAGTGTAAAAAAGCCTGGGTTCTAGTTTTTGTTCTATTCGTTATGACATACTGGGTAAATAACTTTGCCTAAGGGATATACTTATGCTTCTCTTACAAGGTTCCTGAGAGGCTGAAGTAGGATACAAAACTTGTTCTTGCCAAAGTAACCGTCATTACTTTGTATTTTCCTTTGCATCTTTAGCAAAGGCAGAGGAAAATAAAGAAATTTCTCTCTAAGTCTTCATGATCACCACTTTCTAAACTACATACGAAAAACACTGTTCTAAAATTATGCCTGGATTAACACCACCATCACCGGTCTGTAGTTTCTGAAACTGTCGTTTCCCAAGACAGTATGTTTGTTTTTCTCTGTTCTTTAGGCACAACGTCTAAGATACCTTCTCAAAGTTACAAATATCAATATTCTAAAACTCACTGGCAGATTTTTTTTTCAGGCTGGAAAGGCAATTCATGTGGATTTTGAGGTCTGAATCAGAATCATTTAAGGTACATTCTTACTTATTTTCTTTATAATAAAAATTAACACTTAAAACTTATTTTCCATGATATAAATAATATTCATTGTAACAAATTTTGAAACATGGAAAAATAAAAGTAGAAAATGAATCTTAGTGATGCTAGTATCTTTTCTAACTATATTTTATGTATCTCTCTTACTGTATATTCTTCTATCTTGTTCCAAGAATGACAAGGTCATTTAGAAAAATAAGGATACACATATTATTTCTAGTCAAAATCCTGCAATGTGATAAGTTCATCCTAAACTTTATAAGGAAGAATAAAGAAACCAAAATAGTCAGGATAATTCTGAAGAAGAGTAAGTGGAAAAGTGAAACTTCCCAGATATCAAAACTTATATAAATCTGTAGTACAGTATGGCAATTGGTATGGTTAAAAAGGCTAATAGAGTAAAGAGCCTCAAAACAGGTGAGACAGGTGGCCCTACCATTCAGAGGGAAAGGTCAGACAATTCAATCAGAGAGTAGTACAACAAAGTATTTTTAGTGCTTGGTCTCTGATGTCAGACCTCTGGGTCAAATTCCAGTTTAGCCACTTGCTAGTCATGTGACCTGGTGCTGTGTCAATTCACTCACCACTTGTATTTTAGTTTCCTCATCTGTAATCTAGATAATACTACAGTACCTACTTCATAAGGTTCTTGTGAGGACAAAATGAGTTGTTACAGGAAGGTTTTTAGAACACACACATACATACCCTTCCCCAGAATAAATATGAAAGCTGTTTCCCAAAAATTTAGAGTACATTCATTTGAAAAATATTTATTCACTGCATATACTGTGGTATGACACCATGCCTCTAAAACTTAAACCACATTGTTGTCCCAGGAATCCCATCATATCACCAGCTACTTACATTTTAACAACAACAATAATAATTGTAGTCAGTAACGCTTAAAACAGAAATCACTTATTAAAGAAAAGACACTGCTATTAGTCATTAATAGTGTTTTTCTTCTTATAAGCAATTTGAAATATTATAAACCAAATCTATACAAAATTAAGATTAAAAAGCATTTTTTAACCATCTTAAAACAAAGTTCAAAGATGAGGCTATCCTGTAGTTGTAGGGATATTCCTCATAAAAGTTTAGATTATGGGATAAAGTTACTAAATTACATTCAGTTGTGTTTAGAAGAGGCAAAAAGGGCTCATGCCCCTGAAACACAAGTATTTGGTTTTCTGGCCACGGTGTCTGTACACTGCTGCCCTCTAACGGGCAGTGTGGTAAATATAAAGAAACACATTTGCTACCTTACACCCAACTTGGTCGCATAACGACTTTTGAGAAGACAAGAAATGAAAAGAAGTTTAGGGCTCACTGAACTCTGCGTATTCTTAGAAACATCTGCTCTTACTTGGAACTTCGACTGCATTTGGGCAAGTCCCTTGAAGATTACTGAGCTCATTAAAAACCGCAGCCCAATTTTGTTGTTGAACATCCTTGTGGAAACAAGGAAATTCATTATTTTCAATAGAATAAAGAAGCGGCCAAATTTTCATCTTTGATTGCAGAGAAATGCAATTATAAATTACTAACCAAGAATGGAGGCAACTAAACACTTATGATGAACATGGTAACAATTTTGTCCAAGGCAACCAAGATAAACTACCCAAAAAAGAGAGCAAAATGCACTATTGTTTAGAGGGAATTTTTAAATTAGATAATGATTTTCAAGAAATGGGCTCTGTAATCCTGCTTTGAGAATATATGATAGTACTGGGAAGTACACTGAATTTTTCAGACTTGAAAAAATGACACACATACCATCTGGTCTGGAAACATGGATTTTTCTTTTCTTTTTTTTTTTGGCAAGCCAAATGAGAATATGCCTAGGGCTTACGGAAAACAAGTCTGAGAATGCACTTCAAATAAAAGCAAAGCAAACAAAATAAAACAAAAGCCCCAAAACCTACTGGAAATCCAAAGTAGGCAACATTGGGGGAAAAAATGTTGGTCTCAGCAGTAAATGACAAATCGAGTGACCTTGTTAGCAGCTACGAAGTTTCCCATTTTAATGTAGGTATTCAATAATTATTTAATGTGCACCAATTATTCACAGGGCTGTATGGGATAGCAAGTTATACAAATCCTTACAAATACAGCTGAAATCAATACTATCACTGGACTAAGTCGTCAAACACTGACAAAATGTAACTAGACTTTTTAGGGTTGCCTAGCTGTGATACAATATTTATGGAAGGAAACATTCTCAATTTTTCACCTCACAGGACTTTCAATGATCACCCAACTGAATTAAAGTTGCATCTTTAATACAAATAAATTTGGTGTACGACTTTAATGTCAAATGTGCTGGTTGCCCTAATGCAGGGTTTCTGTACCATGGCACTATTAACATTTTGACCTAGATAATTCTTTGTTTGGGTGAGGAGGGGCTAGCGGGTGTCTTGCATATTGTAAGATGTTTAGAAGCAACCCTGGTTTCCACGTACTAGATGCCAGTGGCACACCCTCTCCAGCTGTGACACACCCTCTCCAGCTGTGACAAACAGAAACGTCTCCAGACAGCCAAATTTCTGGAGGGGAGGGTTTGCCCCTGTAGAGAACCACTGCTCTAATTTATGACTCAAGATGGAGGCTCTATATTTTAAGACAAGTACTCTTTTCACAAGTGCCAGGGGAGCATGTAGTGACTAGGTAAGAGACCTATACTTTCACTCACTTGCTGACATGCAAATTAAAACCGTAAGATACGATGGCATACCTATGAGAATGGCTAAAAACAAAATAAAGCAAAACAAAACAAAAAAACAATTGAGGATACCAAACGTTGTTAACGATGTGTAACAAATGGAACTCCTATGTGGCTGGCAGGAATGCAAAATGGTATAGATATTTGGGAAAACAGTCTGGCAGTTTCTTATCAAGTTAGTATTTTGTTACCATATATCCCAGCATCCTACTTCTAAATATTTACCCAAGAGAAATGAAAATGTATGTTCACATAAAAACCAGTGCAAATGTTTACAGTGGTTTTGTTTATCATTGCCAAAATTGCCCTTCAGTTAGTTAACAGATAAATACAAGTTTGATACATCCACACAATGGAATACTACTCAACGATGAAAAGGAATAAACAACTGATATATGCAGCAACACAGAGGAATCTGAAATGCATTATGCTAAGTGAAAGAAACCAAACTCAAAAGCTACATACTGACATTACAGAAAAGGCAAAAACTTCAGAGACAGAATACAGATCAGGTACTAAGAGTCTGAGGTGGTAGGAGGAAGTGATTATAACAAATTAAGGAACTTTGGGGGGTGACAAAAATATTCTATGTCCTTATTGTAGTAATGATGGTCATAGAGCTTCATTCGTCAAAATCTAAAGTACATTTAAAAAAAGGAAATCTTACTATATGTAAATTGTATCATAGTAAACCTGATTTAAAAATGAACAAATAAATCAGGTAAGACAGGGGAAGAAGTGTGATTTTTATGCTTGGGTTAGGGGCTTCATTTCATCACAATAATCTAAGTAACTTGTTTATGGTTTGATTTTTTAAGACTAAAAATGATCGTAGTATTTTAGTTCCTTCCTATAACAACAAAATCCTTTAATTCACAGTTGGCAAAGACTACAAATACCATCAGTGTAGATTAAATTTGCCTGGTAGTAAAATTAACTTTATGCAGAAATGTAAGGGGAATAGACCTTATATGATTTACAAAGGCTATTCCTGTATGTTGGCTTTGTTCTCCCATAAGGAGTTTAAAATCTGTTCACTGCAATCCTGGGCAATGAAATACTCTTAAGGCACAAACAGATATCTCATATCATCCTATAAGAAAGTCCAAGTCTTCTCATTTTTCCTTTAACTTTTAAGAAAGCTGTCAGACAAATTACACAGTCTAACAAATATTTATGTACTATTGCAGATGCAAAACAAATTAGAAAAACTGTGCTAGGTAAATAGTCAAAGACATGTCCAACTGATTTCTTGATGCCTTGGAATGAAGGTTTTATAAAGCTCTTATCTTGGCCTATCTTATCATTCTCATTTTGTGTGTAGTTAGTGGTCCTTTTTAAGTGTGTATGAGAATCATAGAGACAGAGTCGGAGTACAGAGACAGAGTACAGAGACAGAGTACAGAGACAGAGTACATAAAGAGTCTGATAGCCAAAGTGGGCAGACCCAGATCCAGCATTATCAATTGAGAATGGAAAGAAAAGGTGTAATGAATGACTGATAATCTTCGTGGTATCAACCTTACCAACGCTTGCACAATTTGTCTCCAATGGAGTTATTCCCTTCCTTCTCCTTTATGTCCCCTTACCATTCCCCTCCTCTACTTAAGTCACAAAATTCTTTCCTTAGTTATTTAGGAAGCTCCAGAAAGTTAAAAGAGCACCTAAACCCAGTTACAATTCATCCTACTCATGTCTCCTCACAAAAAAGCAATATAGTGGTGAGAAGAAACTGAGAAATTAAGGCTCACTTTTGAATACTTCAAAGATATGTGAAGCAGAGAGACTAGGTACACATACCAGACTTCACTGCAACAAAGTATTTACAAACATCTAAGAGGAATCACCAGGTCTCAATTCTAACCCAATAATAAGGAAACAGTCAAATTATATGGTTGGTTCTTGCTTACCAAAAGGGAATTTTAGAATGTGATAAAAAAAAAAAAACCTGACTAGTTAAAAATAGAAGTATCTGAATTATTTTCCTTGCATTGAGATCCTCCCTCCCTCCCCTAGACTTCCTGCATGTCCTAAGAAAGTAACTTTACCATCATGCTCTGCTTTTTAATTTTGTAATGTATTTACTTCAGAAATGTTGGGACCATGTGGTGTTTTGAATCTTACAATCAGAAGGAATCTCAGAAAGTGATGACAATCCATGGCGATATTCTGAAATTCTCACTTATCGTGCACATGTATCCTCTTTTGAAGGATATTAGGGGAATCATGTACCTAGAAAATGCCTGGCACTAGCAGATGCCTAATAAATACATACTGAGAGAACGGAATTGATCAAATTAAATGGAATAGAATTAGACTGGGGGATAAAAGCCCAATAAGGGTTAAAAAATGTAGAGTATATTTGAAGGGCAATTTAGATCTCCTACCCAGTAATACAGTCCTTCATGGTGATCACTTTAAAAGTGTTGTTTTTAAAGGAGAGGTGTGGTTCATGTTTTACATTTACCTTTTTAAGAAGGTATACTTTTTAGCTGCTTGTGCCCTTCCTGTGCCAGCCTCTTGCCCACTGGGAGTGACAGTGCCCAGGACCCTCCATCCTTTCCCTCCAAATCCAGGCAGGCTGCTGGGGCCTCAAGGAAAGGCCTGCCTGGAGGTGCCTGGGCCATCGGCGCCTTCCGCCTGTGCACAGCCAAGTGGCCGCCCTTGCTTCCTCCAGGACAGAACTAAGCCTTTCTGCTGGGAGTCTGCAGCTGGAGCAGAAAAGGAGAGACTTCGCCTCTTGGGGGACGAGCAGCTCTACTTTGACAGCCACGCCTTAGCGTGTTTACTCGAAGAAAATGGGTTCACAACCCAGCAAGCAGAAATCCCTGTCTCTGCATTGGTCAAGATCATGGACACCAACATGGACATTGTCTACAAGGATATGGTCACCAGAATGCAACAGGAGATCGCTGTTCAGCAAATAATGTCTCAGACTACAGATGTGAAAAAAGACATTATTTTGGAGAAGAGTGAATTTTCAGCCTTCAGAGCAGAAAATGAGAAAATAAACCTTGAACCACATCAGTTAAAACAAGTCATGGATGAAGTAATCAAAGTCCAAATAGATACCAAATTAGACTTCGATCTGGAAAAGAGCACAGTGCGAGAACTGTATTCGTTGAATGAAAGGAAGCTGCTGGGAATGAGGACAGAAATGGTGTCACTGCATGCCCAGCAAGATCAGGCTGCCGCCCAAACAAACAGGAAGATAGACACTAAGGTCACTGGCCTCAAAACTATGCTGGGATCGCACAAGCTCGATAACACTAAATATTCAGCAGGGTCTGTATCTATGTGTCTAATAGGAGCTCTGGGATTTTATCACCTGTGGATATAGTAAAGTGTCTATTTAAAGAGAAAAAAAAAGACTGTATTTAATGTTATTATTTTATTGCAGTTTTCAGTTTTGTGTCAACTTAGTATTAGCTATGTAATGTATAGTGTGGGGTATGCAGTGTAAACATCATAAAACTTAAGTTCTAGGATGGCAAGAAAGGAAATTACTTTGTTTTTGCATCAAAGTGGCTTGGCACACTCCCTTACATACACTGTGTACTCAGTCATGTAACAAAGACAAACCTGTGTTAGAGCCCTAGCTCTGGTCACTTACAGGCTATAAAATTTTACAGTTTTAGAACTGTCCTATAAAGATCTAAGAAATAAACATTCAGTTATTCAAGGGATCAGTCCCAAAATCTCAAACACTGATTCCCATTTGATGTTTCGCTATATTTTTGAAATCCATCAGTAAATCACTCCCAGTGGGCAAGAAAAAAAAACTTCTACCTTCAGTTTCCTCACATATCAACATCTGCCATATTCATCTCACAGGGTCATTTACAAGATCAAATGAGAAAGTATAATAAAGTGCGTTATAAAGAACAAAGTGTAAAAGTCAGTCATTGGAAATACCACTATTTTTCCAGTTGGAGATGAGCCAGCCTAATGGCGGGAAAGAAAATAGGCTTAGGAATTGGATAGATGAAAATTTCTGAATTTAAAATCTGGATTCAATCACTTCATAGCCATATGATCCTGAGCCAATCATCTCAGTAAAGTAGGGATAATGACACCTATCTTAACACTGTAGTTGTGAAGATTACAGACGGTGCACGTGAAGTGCTTAATCCTATGCCTGGTACATTGTGCTAAACACTCAGTATTTGTTATCATTACAATACGTCAACAGAAATTTCTCACGGGGTCACGCTATACGTTAGTTCTACACAGGCATCATAAATGGCGAAGACCACCACAGAACGCACATTTTCCTTCGGACAGAACTCTTTTTTTAAGTGTCAACATACTATTCAAATAGATTATACTGGACACAGTTATATGTGGAGTGTAACATATTAGTCAAAGGGGTAAATTTTTTTAAAACTTCAGAAATAAAATTCATAAATAATTGAATAACATGAAACAAACACAATTTAGCATTCCTGGTTTTATCCAATTGGGTCTCAGATTTCAAACGGATGTGACAAAGCAATGACTTATGACCCTATGTCCAAAAAGGTCCACCTATTCAAATAATTAAGTTAAATGATACTGGAATACTGACCCCAAATCCTTCTTAAATATATTTCCTGAAAAATGCATCTTCCCTCAACTTTCCCCTGGAAGACCATACTTTCCATTTACTTTCCTATTCTTAGTAGAAGTTTCAACTCTGAAACTTTCAAGCTTCACAGGTAGGAAGTGTGACTAGTAATCATTAGCCAAAATCCATTTTTTTTTTTTTTAAAGATTTTATTTATTCGACAGAGATAGAGACAGCCAGAGAGAGAGGGAACACAAGCAGGGGGAGTGGGAGAGGAAGAAGCAGGCTCCCAGCGGAGGAGCCTGATGTGGGGCTCGATCCCATAACGCCGGGATCACGCCCTGAGCCGAAGGCAGATGCTTAACCTCTGTGCCACCCAGGCGCCCCCAAAATCCATTTTTCTGCACGCACGTAATCTCCCTGTCACCTTATGTTCTCTTCTGTCTTGGCATTCCAACGATTACTTCACACTTTATCACATTCCAATCTTTATAACTTATTGCATTTCTTCTAAACAAGGAATATTCCCACCCTTGAGTTTCTGTGGTCACTTGACAATCTGCTCTTTCTTTCAGCTTTTTACTCCCTGTCTGCTCAAAACAATACAACTCAAACAATTTTCCCGATCCAGCTACAATCACTACACCACACTAAAGCGGACACATCGGTCAATTCTAGCTCTGGTCTTCAACGAGTCTAATCTTTACGTCTTAAAAATGAACAGTATGCTCTTAAGAACACAGGGACCTAAATGAAAATCACAGCAAGGGCACAAAACAAGCTGGAACACTGTGACTAAGACGTTTTCATAACATAGTTGATTGACAGGAAAATCACTTTGAAAAAGGAGGTCTGTTTTGATGCACAGTACCAACTGTTATATCTTGTAACTTACAATCCCAAAGGTTTTAAGTCAGAGCAAAAAATTATTACTAGAAAGATGAAACTTCTTAGTTTTTTAAACAAAGTAATTACATACTTTTAAAATTAATGACTGTCTGGGGCACCTGGGTAGCTCAGTTGGTTAAGCATTTGACTTGACTTTGGCTCAGGTCATGATCTCTTGGGTCCTGGGATTGGGACCCCAGTAGGGCTCCTCCTTTTTTTTTTTTTTTGAAGATTTTATTTATTTATTTGACAGAGAGAGAGACAGCCAGCGATAGAGGGAACACAAGCAGGGGGAGTGGGAGAGGAAGAAGCAGGCTCCCAGCAGAAGAGCCTGATGTGGGGCTCGATCCAGGACCCTGGGATCAGGCCCTGAGCCGAAGGCAGACGCTTAATGACTGAGCCACCCAGGTGCCCCAGGGCTTCTCCGTTCTTAGCAGGGAATCTGCTTGAAAGATTCTCTCCCTCTGCCCCTTCCCCAACTTGCGCACATACCCGCTCTCTTTCTCTCTCAAATAAATTTTTAAAAAATAAAATTAAATTAAATTAATGACTGTCTAAAATATACTTACTTACATTTTTGAATAGTTGCTCGGCAAGTTCTCTGACATGCTTTATTATCTTCAATGGGTTATTTTCTTCAACTTTAATTCGCTCTACTTCAAAAGCTACCAACTTGGAAAAAGAATCAAATGGCAAAACATCAACTCCAAAATATGCTAAATTAGAAGACTGTGTGATAATTTCTTACAATTTGCAAACCAAAAAGCATCTAAAATATATGCTATTATTAAAACAAAATATGTTACATTTTTACTGTGTTTCACCTCTATTCTAGAGTTACAGAGTCAATCAAGTCCTTGGATGGCCTGGTGGTCTATCCCTGATGATTTTGGACCCTATTTCTTCTTGGAAAAAGTCATTTCTGGGACTGAAGAGACCCTCTCATTCTTCAGGCCTCATTCGGAGAATTCTCTCACTCAGAGAATTTCAGATGGTCAGAAAGTCTCCAAACATTTCCCTAACTCACAAAACATGAACCAAATGTTCAGGTCAGGTGACTCAGACTTCAGCCCCAGCTCTGCTAACACTGTGATTTGGAACAAGCCACTAAAACTCCCGAGCTTCGGTCTCTTCATCTCTACAATCAGATGGAAAAACAAAATGACCTTGGGCCTCCTTCCAGTTCTTAAATTATATAACTCTAATCCATTTTCCTACTAAACTAATTTACTGGGAGAACTGCATGAGTGTATTCATTTGAAGCAGAGAGAAGAATACTAACAAGAAAAAAATGAGTATGGGAAAGAGGGGTAAAAACATAGATTTTTTTTTAAAGGGTATAATATAGGATTTTTCCTTCCAGAAATTAACAGATTCACTGGAGCAGACAAACATATAAAATTCTGACTTCACCTATTCCAGGCCAGGAATCAGAAAGACTGTCAAACAAAGGCAAATATATCTTTCCTCCTTACAGGCCTACGTGATGGGAGTGCGGGGCAAGAGAACACACAATGCAGGCTGCCTCTCAAAGCCTCTTTTTTTTTTTTTTTTAAAGATTTTTTTAATTTATTTATTCGACAGAGATAGAGACAGCCAGCGAGAGAGGGAACACAAGCAGGGGGAGTGGGAGAGGAAGAAGCAGGCTCCCAGCGGAGGAGCCTGATGTGGGGCTCGATCCCATAACGCCAGGATCACGCCCTGAGCCGAAGGCAGACGCTTAACCGCTGTGCCACCCAGGCGCCCCCTCTCAAAGCCTCTTAAATCTTCAGTGTGGTAGGCTGACCCAGGTTAGATGAAAACAAGGATCCCTTTCCCAGGAGCAAATGCTGTTTTTCTTTAAAAGTGCATCCAAGCAAATTAAATGACCCAGGAGAAATTACTTAGGTCTGGCATCTCATTCCTTTTAGGTCTTTGACTGAAATACACATATGAACAACTGGCTTTCAAGTAACAACATCAATTAGACACCAAAAATCATAACTGTAGGCAGAACACAGAACTGGATGAACGCTGAGGGGATACCCAATAGGACTTAGTCCTTGCCTTATCATTTCCAATCAAGAGGATTTATGTATATCTGATGTACATAAATGTATAATGAATGATAAGTTGCCACAAAAAGCTAGAGACCTAACATAAAGCTTAATACAGACCAAAAGGCTCTCAGTCATTTACTCTGGGAAAGTTTGGAGGAAGTGGTGAGATAAGAGCAGAGCATGAAAAATAGGAAGCCATGCTTAGACTGAAAGGTAGAGGGACAACACTCCAGGCAAGGGAAGGGTATACAAAAACAGTCAGAGGCTAGGGCAAGCAAGTTTTCTGCAAGCAATCACTCTGACTTACTTAGTTGTGATGAAGCTGCCAGAAGGAGTTACTAAGAGAATTTAGATAGGAAAAATGGGGGGCATATAAACCAATGTTACTATTCAGAATGCTTCGGAGACTAATAAAATGTGAGAGCTAGAAAGGACCTTGGAAAACATCTAATGTAATTCCATAAAACATTATGTACAAATTACTTAGTTCAGGATGTAAAAGCTGATATATATTAACATCAGATAGTCAAAGATGATTGATCAGTGATATTAAATGTTGGTATTAGGGAATCAGTGATTAGTAATTGATCAGAAAGAAATGCTTACCACAGGGCAATCTCTCCTAAGTTTTCATATTCTTTGTGTTACTAACTAAAGTTTTTGGTGCAGGTCTCCACACTCAGAACTACAATATGTGCCCTTTCTTTCACTCTTATCTGTGATACTTAACAATCTTTGCAGAAAATAAAAGACCCTTCTCTGAACCGAGGATCTTTAAGAACTTGATTCCTATCTTCTCTATACAAAATAAAACCACCTAGGGGCACCTGGGAGGCTCAGTTGGCTAAGCATCTGCCTTTGGCTCAGGTCATGATCCCAGGGTCCTGGGATCAAGTCCAGCATCAGGCTCATTGCTCAGCGGGGAGGCTGCTTCTCCCTCTCCCACTCCCCCTGCTTGTGTTCCCTCTCTCACGGTCTCTCTTTCCCTGACAAATAAATAAATAAATAAATAAAAACAAAAAAAAACAAAATAAAACCACCTGCAGCAAAACATAATCACTATTACTACCCTCCACTATCTTGGGTGCTAAGAGTGTGTTCCTTTTATACACTTTACAGAACTTATAGATTTATTGGTTTTAATACAGTGCTCTTTCAGAAATTGAAATGGGAAAAATATTCATTGTTCTATCCACCAGAATGAGCTGCTATAAACACAGTTAAATGATAAATGGAAAGATGTGTTAAAATAAATCACAACTAACACACAATAGTATCAGTATGTGGAGTCACATTTCCCCTAACTGTCCCTTTCATCGGCCAGCTCCTTGAAGATAGAAATGAATCTGCGTTCCATACATGTAAGATCTCTTATGGAATAGAGACAAATGTTGGTTATTGATTAGCACGAATGCCACTGAGTGAGGATCATTGTGGGGGAGAGGGAAAAATAAAATAAGACAAAATCAGAGAGGGAGACAAACCATTAAAGACTCTTAACTACAGGAAACAGAGGGTTGCTGGCAGGGAGGTGGATGCTGGAAAGGGGTAACTGGGTGATAGACATTAAGGAGGGCACATGATGTAATGAGCACTGGTGTTACTGATGAATAACTGAACTCTACCTCTGAAACTAATGATACACTATATGTTAATTAACTGAATTTAAATAAAATACAATTAAAAAAAAAAGAATGCCACGGAGCCAAACTATGGCTCTATGACAATAACAGACTAAATGTAACTGTAGTTTGAAATCACAAGTCTAGACCTAGATACGTGACCTAGACCTTTTTCTCTATGAAACTGATAAAGGAATCACTGTATTACTGCCTTCAAAAATTTTATTTATATAATCACTGTCACTTTTTCAAAAAGATTTTAATGAACCACTTAAATTCAGTTGTCCAAGATGTTTATGTACTTCTGTGACACCCTATATTTTTCTAATTTTTCAAATCCACATTATAAATACCAAGATCTAATAAGCATAATAATAAATAACATTTGGATTATTTGATATTCAATTTATAATACATTTAGGATTTTGAGCACTGGGTGTTATACGCAACTGATGGATTCTTGAACACTACATCTGAAACTAATGATACACTATATGTTGGCTAATTTAATTTAAATTAAAAAATATTACTTCTGTACTTTTAACCACTAGTCCAATTTTGTCTATGAATGTACATTCATTTGAAAAGAGCTATACCTCATCAAAGAGGTCACAGGATCTATACGGAGGACCTCTTTCTGAAACAAAACCTGCAAATGCCATTCCGCTGAGAACTTTAGTGAGGAAATCATTCTCAACCAAACCACGCTGCCCCAGGAAAGCTGTCTGCAAAGAAAGAAAAAGTGAAATGAATAATTTTTCACTTAGTAATGGATGAATGGTCAAAACAAAAATAGAAAGATCAAAGCCTGAATAAATATCTTCATGCATAAATGTGTTCTTATAAAATACATTCTCTCAAAAAGGGCTTTTGATATCTGAAACAGTATACGTATTAGAAAGAATAAAAACGACTTTGTCTGTAAAGTGGGAGAAGAAATAAAAAATTAACACTCTACTTTGAAAGAAAAACCAATTTAGGTGTGCTTTGGTGGCCCAGTTGGTTAAGCAGCTGACTTGATTTCAGCTCAGCTCATTTTCTCAGAGCGGCAAGACGGAGCCCCGCGTAGTTGGGCTCCGCACTCAGAGGGGCGTCTGCTTGAGATTCTCTCTCTCTCTCTCTCTCTCTCTGCCCCTCTGCCCCTCTCCACTGTGCACTTTTCTTTCTGTCTAAAACAACTAAGTAAATCTTAAAAAAAAAAGAAAAACCAATTTAGAATTAAATTTTAGTTTTTGTACTTTTAATTACCCTTTTTCTCCAAAATAACTAAATAAATCATAAAAAAAGAAAAAACAATTTAAAATTAAATTAATAAACTCTAAAGAAAAACATGTCAGTTCCATAGTGTCATTAAAAATTATCATCTAATCACAAAGCAGAGACTTAAAAAATAACCACATTTGATAAACTAAGGTCAAAATACATGGCTAAAAAAAAAGACAACCAAGTTGTTTTACTGAACTAGAGGCCACATGTTGGACACGTACAACAAGGTAACGTACCGTCTTACCTTGTGAAAATGTATTACTGGCTCTGCGTGAATTCTTATAAGTTGTAGGCATGATCTGTATCCTTGGAAAAGTTGTGCAAATAATCTAAGAAAAACTGCACGTACTTCTTTATCCTGAAAACATAGGAAGAAACAAGTTAGGTAACTGAATTTCTTTAAAAAAAAAAAAAAAAGAAATATCACAATGACAACAGGTTGAAAAGAACCTGAGAGATTATTTAATCAATCTGTCTGCACTTCCTACACGTAAGTCTTACTTGTGGCAGCCCTGAGAAGTGGGCATCTAGCCTGTCCCATTGTTGTACAGTGTAGGCTGTTAAATAGTTCTTTTTTAAGTGAACTAAACAAAACTTGCCTCTAGTATATCCAATTTTCCTCTCAGAAAAAGTCAGAGTCTCCCCCTTCACCAAGTCAGAGAAGGACACCTTTCCCAAGTCATTTGATGTTTACATCCGTCAAAAAAATTATAGTCACAAATATAAAAGAAAAAAATCTCAAAAGACTATATTTTAAAAGCTTAGGAAATTCTTCCAAAGTTTATCCAACTTATAAAAATCTATTCCTATATTAATAAGGTATGACTTAAAAATTGGTTTTGATAATTCAGGTTCTAATAAAATCATAGTTTTAGAACTGAAAGGAAACTTACAGATTTATCTGGCAAGCCCTGGGTGAGGAAATGCTCAAGAATGCTGAAGTAACTTAGCAAAGGTATCCAGTTCTGTAAGGCTCCTGATTGGCCACAAAGATCAACTCTAAGAAATGCTTGGGCAAAACTTTAAAGGGGCCTTTATTATATACTAACTCTTACTTACATGGCTTCTTTTTTCTTTTTTTAAAGATTGTATCTATTTACTTGACAGAGAGAGAGAGAGCACAGGCAGTGGGCACAGCAGGCAGAGGGAGAGTGGGAAGCAGGCTCCCCGTGGAGCAGGGAGCCTGAGGCGGGGCTCGATCCCAGCACCCTGAGATCATGACCTGAGCCGAAGGCAGATGCTTAACCCACTGAGTCATCCAGGTGCCCCACTTACATGGCTTTTAATTGGAACTATTTTCATCTATCCCTCAAACTGGACTCTCTCGTTGTCAACAATATCTGTTTCCACTTTTTGTAAGCTTCCCCCTTTTATCCCTGCCTGGCCCTTTCAATTTGATACTTAGCATAGTTTCCCAGGCCATCACCCACACTTACTCTTTCCTCCTCAGGGAAACAGTCTTAGCTCTACCGCCCCCGTCCCCCGCCCCCCGAGTCAATGAGCCCTGTGGCTCCTCCAAGAGCAGGACACAAGATCAGTCAGTGACAATTCTAATTTCTAACCCATACACTTATCACTAGGCTGTACATCTGACTCTCACCAACTCTCACCACACTCAGCTTCTTCAACAACCCTACAAATAAAAGTACAGCTCTATTTAAATACATGAAACTCAAATATTAAACTTCTTACCAGCATTTTTGAGTGGGATAAAGCTGTTCGTGGAGGGGGAAAAGCATGATCTGCTACTTCCAAATCTGGGTGTAGAATCTAAAGCAAAAAAGTTTGGTTATGTACAAAATCTTAATACAATAAAACCTATTATTTAACCTAATTGGAGTACTAAGATAAAAAAGTATCAGGACATGAATAACAATATTATTTCCTCCAGGAAACAATGCAGTTAGCTGAGGCGGCTCTCTATGTACTATTGTGGAAAGATCTCCAAGATAAAATATTGAATGAAGAAACATGTTCTAGAAAAACACACATAAGTATGGTCTCATTTATTTGAAAGTAAAACAAAACTTAAATCTCTCTCTTGGTCTGTGTATCTATCTACACACACAAAACATATAAATGAAAATGTAAAGTTCTGAAAGAATATACACTAAACTATAAATATTAGTTACCTCTGGGAAGGGAAGAGTCTAGGGCAGAGTGATTTGTCTATATAGTTGAAAATGTTAAACCAGCGTTTGTTTTTATGTTTATTAGTGTAATTAAACATTTATTAATGAATTAACTGAAATACTGAGGACCAACTGAATAAGCTATGAGCCTCACAGTCTAGAGGGCAAAGGTACAAAACAATGTGCAAGTACTATAAATATACAAAGAATAATATCCAAAACATCCAATATAATTAAGTCAACCTAGGAAAACTAAAAAAAAAAAAGGTAACAATTGAGTTAGGCTTTGAAGAAGAGCAGGCTGGGGAGCAGGTAGGTAACGAAGATCTGTGCAAGACTTAGCACAGAGGAAAGGATGAAATTTCCTAAGTAGCTTTTGTCCTTGCAGAATCATTTTCAAATACTCAGGTTTGGGAAGTGTACTTATAATAGATGAAAATACTCTGGCCAACCCCTGGATGAGGAAATGCTTAAGAATGCTTAAATAACTTATCAGGGGTATATCCAGTTCCGTAAGGCTCCTGATTGGCCACAAAGCTCAACTCTAAGTAACGCACTGGGCATAATTTTAAAGGGGCCTTTGCTGTACACTAACCCTTACTTACATGGCTTCATAACAATACTTAAAATTGACACTAAAATATTAAAATTTTTATAACTCAATCACCCAATCATTACTACGATATAATAATACAGCATAATTCATGTCTAAAAAATCATCCATGGCTATTACACAGCTCAAGTACTGTGTTGCCCTTTGATCACAATTATTTACTAACCAAATGAGGCTCCTATAATTGTGTGTCAAAGCTCCCGCTCGGTTCATCAAATACGATTTCTTTTTGGTTCTAGTTTGATAATACATATGTTCTCATCTCTTACTTACACCACTACACTGTACCACACAGTCTTGTACTTGACGACTACAAAAACAAGTATACTCAGTTTTACCAAACTCATCAAATTTGGTGGCATGGGTGTTGCAGGTGAAGGGATACTAACTAGTGTGCAGCAGAATCTCTACCAGGAGACACTGACTTAAAAACTAAAATTTTAATTTTTGTTCATTTTGGTACTTAATCCCTGAATAATTATAAATATCATTATTAAGTAATCACATTAAGATTTAGAAACTTATGATTTTTAGAAACAGTAAACATTTTTTCAATCACTCAAATACTACCTTCTCAGCTTCTGCTATATCCATATACTACCAATGTAGTTATTTAGTTAATATTTTTCTTTAAATTGTCTTTAAATCAACTCACCTATTTAAATCTAGTATTTTCTTAGATGATATCATCTATGAAATCATAGGTTTTTATGTTATTTTTATTATGATAAATACATAATTATTAAAATAAAAAAGGTTTCCACATGTGACCCAAAATCATCTCCATACTTCACTTTGGTAAACAGTCCTTTAGTCCTCCCATGCATTCAACGTTCATCCTATAGATACAGTCCAGGAAACAGAGGCCTAGAGATACAATGTGATTTGCTCAATAGTATCAAGTGGTGAGATGAAGACTGGAATTCAGTTCTCCTGAGTCCTGCACTAGTATTCTTTCCATTCTATCACATCCTGTACTCTAGATTATGTTAGGAAAATACACTCTTCTCTAAATATTCACATCCCATAGATACCACAATTAACAATATAAGGACTAATACAAATTTGAAAATATTCTAAGAATAAAATCCCTCCTGGTAATCCTAGACTTCTAAGTTCCTATTTAAGTTACTATTTAAGGGGAAATTTTTTTAATTAATTTTTTTAGGTTTATTTATTAATCTCTACACCCAACGCGAGGCTTGAACACATGATCAAGATCAAGAATGAGTGCTCTTCCAATTGAGCCAGCCAGGCACCCATAAGGAGAAAATTATTTTAAACAGCTCAGCCTGGAATATTATTCAACCATATGAAGGCTGGGGTCTGTAGGTGGCTCAGTCAGTTAAGCGTCCAACTCTTGATTTCAGCTCATGTCACGATCTCGAGACTGTGAGACTGAGCCGCGTGTCAGGCTCCATGCTGGAGGCTGCTTAAGATTCTTTCTCTTCCGTTCCCTTTTCCCCTCCTCTCCCATAAAAAGAAAAGAAAAGAAAGAATATGAAGGCTTTAGTTCTAGTATGGCTTGAAAAGGAATGCAGAATTTCTAAGTTTCAATTTTCTGATGATGAATAAATAGGCATCTAAAATTTTGTCAGTAAAATAAAATGCTCTGATTTTAAAAACCAACAAATGTAAGGGGCACCTGGCTGGCTCAGTTGGTAGAACACGTGACTCTTGAGCTCAAGATCATGAGTTCAAGCTCCACACTTGGCACTGAGCCTACTTTAAAAAAAAATTGTAAGAAACGAAAAATAAACTAAGATAAAATAACTATAAAAACATTAAATATGTCAGTGAAAAACACCCAAGCTACAAGACTTAAAACTTTACTCCAAAGAATGCTGGATATTTAATCTATCAGTAAGTTACAGTTTTCTGTAGTAACTTGAAAACATTGGCAAGACAATATCACACTATTTGCAGGTAGCACTTCTACCAAAAAGGAATGAGACGTCAACAAGGAGGTTGAGGGAAAGGAGCAGATACTACACAGATGGTACTATAAGGTGCTATACAGTACTTACAGGTACTCTAAGGGATGTTAGGGAAACCAGGGATTTTGAGGCAGAGTCTGGTCTTATTTTCACAGGTGTGTTGGTATGTTTCCAATACCTAACACAGTATTCAGTATATATTAACTACTAAATAAATATGCCGAGTGAAAGAAAATGTAGAACAAATAAATAGTCAGAATTTAAAGTATAGTCTTCAGATAATGTGTAGTAGAGAATCCTCTTCTAAATATTCTATTCTTTCTATTCTATTCTAAATATTCTGTGAAAATATATTCATGTTTTAAGAACATATAACTTTTTTTAAAGTAATTATACTGCCAATGGTATCTAATTCCAATTACCTGAGTTTATATTTAAATCAAAAGAAAATTACTGTTAAAAATGTCATACCAAAGAAAGAGCTGCTTGAGTCTGATGCAGAAGTGGTTCCGGGAGGGAAGAGAGGTGAATACATTCAGGAATTTTAATAGTGCCTCCATCCAAATCTGCTATGATTACATCTAGCTAAAGGAGATAAAAATTAATCAATAATTAATAAAATGTACTTATTCCTAATCAATTTGACCTTCATTAATTCAAAACGAAAAGAACCAGGTGTGGAAAAGACTCTTGACTGTTCATAGCAATAGAACGCTGGGTTCATGACTTCCCAGCTACCATGTATTTCCTAGCTTCCTGTGAAATCAGGTGTGGCATGTGACTAAGGTTCTGCCAATGGAATTTGAGAAGTGATGTGTATACTTTCAGTTATTCAAAATAGAGGGGACGTGAGGCTCTCCTATGCTCTCCTTCCTAAGGCTGAAACTATGAATAGCAACAACCCAACCTTGAACATTCAGATGATGCCAATACCTGAGGCAATTCTGGTGGAGAAACAAGAAGGAAAGAAGCCTGGACCACGAGTGTGTAACGGAGTCAGCTGGTCTGCTCTAATGGCACCACTACGGATGGCTGAATAAAATTCCGTTTCGTTTGAACCACTGTGTTTTGGATGCTTTGTTATAGTAGTTTAGCCATGTCGTAAATAATACAGTACGCACTACAAGAGTTAACAAACAAAGCAACTGGTATACATCAAAATGGTACTGTTTGGTGCTTAAGAAAGAAACGGATTTTTAGCATTTTACAACAGTCTACTTAAACATAACTTACATAAAAATGTAATAGAGAAACTAGCCAGGACTGCTGAAGTTATTATGTTGATAATAGGTTTAAAATCATTCTCATTTATTCATTAAAAATTAAGAAACTTATTTTTGGAAACATTTGGCTTGTCCTACCTCCTGAAACTTTATATTTAGTGGGAAAAAATTACCTGTCAACCAGATGGGTATGTTTCTAATTAGTACCAAATAGGTTTTACTAAGTATGTTTATTGATTTATGCATATTTTATATGGTGGTATCAAAGTTAAAAAGGAACTAGATATCAACATATAAAGGTAGGAAAATAATATATGAATGAGGGTCATGTTTATAATTACAATGTTGAATTATCTTTTGTCAGTTTTAATGACACCTATGATCTGATTACAATTATAATTATGTATAAATACCAACAGAGCTAATTCTGTTGGCATTTAAAACTAAAACAAAAGTAGAATTACAAAATCTGAAGAATCTGTGGATCAAAGATGTCATATAGCCCAGCCTTTCAGTAAAGAACTTTTCTTAAACTCCCTGAAAAGTGTCATGGGATTTGTTCATTGCACACTCCACTTACAGTACTGGAGGGTACATTCCTTACATAAGGCAACCCATTCTTCATCGTTGGGCAGCGCTGATAGTCGAAAGCTCTTCTATTGAGGAGAAATTCGTTTCTATATCCGCTACATCCACTGATTCTATTTCAGCTTTTCAGAGCTACAAAAAATGAACCTTCCTACAACAGTCACTTCCGTTTTTACCTTTAGCTATCAAGCAGTATCATGTTATTACCTGAGAAAATTTCCTTAAGGGCCTCACAGGATATAGTTTCTAAAGTCTTGACAATCCTGGATGTCCTTCTCTGAAGCACATTTTTTTTTGACAGTCCCTCTTAAGTTCAGTATAGAGAAGTAAACACATTATTCAGAACTGGCTTAAATATAGAGCATGCCTTTTCTTCTTTGGTATTTCTACTCAGATGGCATTAAGAACAGGATAATTTGGTGGAGTTCATACTAAAGGGTTCATATTCCACTAAAACCCTCTTTTACAAATGCTTTTTGCTTTTTAGCTACCAGCCATTCAGGATTAACACAGGCCTCATTTCAAAATATGAATATATTATAGCGATCGTAATGAAAGTATAAATAGAATACTAATAAATGGATTACTTTATCTTCCTTTCTCATACACAGGACGGAGAATGAAGGATAAAATTAATATGCCAAAAGAGAGGCATTTAAAACTATTAATAAATTCATTTTGTATATCTTCCATACTTACTATAAGAAAAAACTAATATATTTATATTTTTCAATGATGCCTTATCTTCCAGCCAATCTTTCCTATTGGGAATACAACAGATCTGAAAATAGTAATTAGCTGAAATGTTATAGGACTCAAAGACATATGATGAGGTTTTGGCCTCAATACTGGCAATTTAAAGATGAATACTTACAAGTTCATGGATATCAGTTTTAAAGATAGAATGTACTCCAATAATGAAAGGCGTTGGGGAACTTAGAACTTCCAGCAGCTGAGCCGGGAGAATGGGGATATAAGGGTAACTGGAAATAATAAAAGCATATGTGAGATATATTTGTTTTTCCATAATATGAACATATTTTCTTTCATTTTTATGTGGTATGAATTTCAGAATACCTACATCTATTATCAATAATATTCTCATGGCTGTTAATAATAATTTTTAAAAAGGAAGATTAAAAAAAATCTTCATGAGAAAGAGATGATCAGATATAACAAGATATAAAGTAAATGGAACCCAGGGCAGCTTCCTTATTCCTTATCCCTCTGAGGCAAGCAGTCTCTTTAGGTTTGTCAACCTTGCTTGAAAGCATTTTTCCTTACATAAAAATCTGACATTAGGAGGTAATAATGACTCCCTGATGGGCTCTCTCCCTCAATACTGATGATGATTTGTCTAAACAAAACATCAAATTCCATTTTCTATACTTGATGTTTGAATTCACTCAGAATGGCAAAGCACAAAAATTAAGGCCTAGAATGCTCTCTCATCTAGGGGTTAAGAAAGGCACATAGCAGGGCGCCTGGGTGGCACAGCGGTTAAGCGTCTGCCTTCAGCTCAGGGCGTGATCCCGGTGTTGTGGGATTGAGCCCCACATCAGGCTCCTCCGCTATGAGCCTGCTTCTTCCTCTCCCACTCCCCCTGCTTGTGTTCCCTCTCTCGCTGGCTGTCTCTGTCAAATAAATAAATAAAATCTTAAAAAAAAAAAAAAAAAGGCACATAGGTTAAAAAAAAAAATTTTTTTTTTAAATAAAATCTGGAAACAGGGGCGCCTGGGTGGCACAGTGGTTAAGCGTCTGCCTTCGGCTCAGGGCGTGATCCCGGCGTTATGGGATCGAGCCCCACATCAGGCTCTTCCGCTATGAGCCTGCTTCTTCCTCTCCTACTCCCCCTGCTTGTGTTCCCTCTCTCGCTGGCTGTCTCTATCTCTGTCGAATAAATAAATAAAATCTTTAAAAAAATAAAATAAAATAAAATAAAATCTGGGAACAGTATAAATTTTTTTCTAGCCTGTATGAACTTAAGTTTCCAAAATGTTATGATTATCAAATTGATAAAACAGTATATTAGAAAATATTTTATTCATAACACTATCAGGGCATCACTGTTTAGAAGTTTTGGTTTTTACTTTTTACTATGGAAAATTTTATAACACCANCCCCCCCGCCCCCCCCAGAAAATAGAGAGCAAAAAGGAAAACGAAGCCTTCTGTATCCAATGCAGATTTGACAATTACCAATGCAAGGTCTCAAAGATGTTTCTACTTATTTTTGTTCTCTTTCTTACTATATTATTTGGAGCAAATCCCAGACATCGTATCATTTATACAAAAATACTTTAGTAGGTATCTAAAAAAGGTAAGGGATCTTTTTTTAATATAACCATAATACCATTATAACCCCTAAAAATTAATAACTCTTCAGTATCAAATAATCAGATAAAACTAACTTAAGACTTTTGTCACTAAGTATATTCAAAAAGAATTAAATGTTGCTGACAATACGATTCCAATTATTCTTTCACTAAATTAATCAACACTCAGTAATGAACAACTTGGAAAATTTCCAAATTCTAAGTTAGCTTTCCATCAGAATCATGTGTACTGCCTAACTGTAAAATACGCCCTTGTGGTTCAAAACTATTGTGCTATGACATTTCAACCAATCATTAATAAGCAATGCAGAATTTGGGAACAAATTAAAGTACCAAGTTAAAAACCTCACCTATATTTAAGAGGAAACATTAAAGATTCCAGGGCTCTGCAAGCATCACTAAGTCTCTGGAAACTTGCAGAATGGAAGAGAACCTTATTTTCTGTGAGAACTGCACAAAAGAGGCTGAGGACATTTTGAATTCCTGAAAACACAAGAACAAAAGCTTACCAAATGCATTTCATTTTATGTGTGTTGCCAACAAAGAATGACATGGAACGAAAAAGTCAGTATTTTTGAAATCTCTAAAGAAAACTATTTGGTCAAACTATAAATTCCAAATAACCTAGGAGTATTTGTTTTCCCAAACTTTCATTTTGTTTGTCTTTATTCTTCAAATCAATGTAACACTCACTGAACATATTAGTTGTTTGGAAATACATTATTACCTTCTTTTCAACTTCATCTCCATGGACTGTACTTAAATTCCTGTTTTAGATGTTGGCAATGTTCAAATAACTTTTTTCCCCTTAAAGTCCATTTGTCTGATGTTAATATAACCAGGACAACTTTGTTGTTGAAATTTTCCTGGTTTGTCTTTTTCCATCTTTTCTTTTCTTTTTCCTTTTCCTTTTTCATTTATTATTATGATATGTTAGTCACCACACAGTACATCATCAGTTTTTGATGTACCATTCCATGATTCATTATTTGCATATAACATCCAGTGCTCCATGCAAACATGCCCTCCTTAATACCCATCACCGGGCTAGCACATCCCTCCACCCCCCTTCCTTCTGAAACCCTCAGTTTGTTTCCTGGAGTCCACAGTCTCTCATAGTTCGTTTCCCTCTCTGATTTTCCCTCCTTCATTTTCCCCTTCCTTCTCCTAATGTCCTGTATTGTTCCTTATGTTCCACATGTAAGTGAAACCATATGATAATTTCATTTCTCTGCTTGACTTATTTCACTTAGCATAATACCCTCCAGTTCCATCCATGTTGATGCAAATGGTGGGTATTCATCCTTTCTGATGGCTGAGTAATATTCCATTGTGTATATGGACCACATCTTCTTTATCCATTTGTCTGTTGAAGGGCATCTCGGCTCCTTCCACAATTTGGCTATTGTGGATGTTTCTGCTATAACTTGGGGTGCACATGCCCCTTCTTTTCACTACATCTGTATATTTGGGGTAAATACCTAGTAGTGCAATTGCTGGGTCATAAGGTTGTTCTATTTTCTACTTTTTGAGGAACCTCCATACTGTTTTCCATAGTGGCTGCACCAGCTTGCATTCCCACCAACAGTGTAAGAAGGTTCCCCTTTCTCCATATTCTCACCAACATTTGTTGTTTCCTGTTTTGTTAATTCATGGAATCCAAAAAAATACAGCTAAGACCTAAGTGAAAGAGCTTACTGCCTAATTTTTCTTCTAGGAGTTCTATGGTTTCCAGTTTTACATTTAAGTCTTTAATCCACCTGGGTTTATTCTTCTATGTGGTATAAGAAAGTGGTCCAGTTTCATTTCTTTGCATGAAGTCATCCACTTTTCCCAACATCATTTATTGAAAAGACTGTCTTTTCCCCATTGTATATTCTTGTCTCCTTTTTTATAGATTAATTAACCAAATAAGGATGGGTTTATTTCTGGACTCTAGTCTATTCCATTGATCTATATGTTTCTGTGCCAGTACCATACTGTTTTGATTACTTTGTAGTACAGTTTGAAATCAGAAAGCATGATACCTTCATCTTTGTTCTTTCTCACAATTGCTTTGACCACAATATTGTTCTTTAGAAATTTTTCCCTACAGTCAGGATTTGTTCTAGGATCAGATACTCCGTTTAGTTGTTGCGTTTCTTTAGTCTCATTCAATATGAAATATTATTACAACCTTACATTTTTTATACTGAGGTACAATTCACCCACCATGAATTAACCATGTTAAAGAGAACAACTTATTGATTTGCTTAGGTTGAACCGTCACTGTATCCCAGGAATAAATCTCACTTGACTATGGTATATGAATCTTTTAACATGCTGATGAATTTTTTTTCGATTTTACTTATTTAATTATTTGAGAGAGAGAGCGAGCACACAAGCACACACATGCAAGAGCAGGGCGAGAGGCAGAGAAGAAGAGAAGGAGGAGCGGAGAGGCAGAGGGGGAGGGAGAGGAACAAGCAGACTTGTGCAGAGCCTGAGGCTGGGCTTAATCCCATGACCCTGAGATCATGACCTGAGCTGAAGACCCCACTAAAAAGGAGAATTACAGGCCAATATGCCTGATGAACATGGCTTTAAAAATCTTCAACAAGATGCTCGTAAATCAAATCCAACAGTACATTAAAACAATTCTTCTCTACAAGCAAGTGGGATTTACTCCTGGGCTGCGATGGTGGTTCAATATTTACAAATCAATCAATGTGGTACACCACATTAATAAAACAAACGATAAGAACCATATGACTCTCTCAATACAGAAAAGCATTTGACAAAATACAGAATCCATTTTTGATAAAAACCCTCAACAAAGTAGGGATAAGAGGGAACATACCTCAACATCATAAAGGCCCTATACCAAAGATCCACAGCTAATACCATCCTCAATGGTGAAAACCTGAGAGCTTTTCCTCTACAGTCAGGAACAAGACAGGGATGTCCACTCTCACCATGTTATTTAACATGGTACTGCAAGTCCTAGCCACATTATTCAGACAACAAAAAGAAATAAAAGGCATGCAAATTGGCGGGGATGAAGTCAAACTTCTGCTATTTGCAGATGACAAGATACTCTAAGTAAAAAACGTGAAAGACTCCACCAAAAAAAAAAGAATTGCTAGAACTGATACACAAATTCAGCAAAGTCACAGAATACAAAATCAACATACAGAAATCTGTTACATTTCTATAAACCAAAAATGAAGCAGCAGAAAGAGAAATTAAGGAATCAATCCCATTTACAACTGCACCAAAAACAACAAAATACCTAGGAACAAACCTAACCAAAGAGGTAAAAGATCTGTACTCTGAAAACTATAGAACAGTGATGAAATAAATTGAAGAGGACACAAAGAAATGGAAAGACATTCCATGCTTATGGATTGGAGGAACAAATATTGCTAAAATGCCTATGCTACCAAAAGCAATCTACACATTTAATGCAATCCCTATCAAAATACCAACATTTTTCACAGAGCTAGAATAAACAATCCTAAAATGTGTATGGAGCCACAAATGACCCTAATTAGCCAAATCAAGCTTGAAGAAGAAAAGCAAACCTGGAGGCATCACAATTTTGGATGTCAAGCTGTATTAAAAAGCTGTAGTCATAAACACAGAATGGTTCTGGCATGAAAACAGACACACAGAGCAATAGAACAGAACAGAAAACCCAGAAATGGACCCACAACTATACGGTCAACTAATCTTTGACAGAATATTCTTCAAAAGAATATCCAATGGAAAAAAGATAGTCTCTGCAACAAATGGTGTTGGGAAGACTGGATAGCCTCATGTAGAAGATCGAAACTGGACCACTTTCTTACAACATACACAAAAATAAATTCAAAATGGATGAAAGTTCTAACTGTGAGACAGGAAACCATCAAAATCCTAGACAGAACATAGGCAGTAACCTATTTGACATTGGTCATAGCAACTTCTTACTAGATACGTCTCTGGAGACAAGGGAAACAAAAGCAAAAATGAACTATGGGGACTTCATCAAGATAAAAAGTTTCTGCACAGATAAGGAAACAATCAACAAAACTAAAAGGCAATCTACAGAATAGGAGAAGATATTTGCAAATGACATCTCTGATAAAGGGTTAGTATCCAAAATGTACAAAGAACTTATCAAACTGAACACCCAGAAAATGGATAACCCAGTTACGAAATGGGCAGAAGACATGAATAGACATTTTTCAAAAAAAAAGACATCCAGATAGCTAACAGACACATGAAAAGATGCTCAACACCACTCATCATCAGGGAAACAGTAATTAAACCTACAATGAGATATCACCTCACACCAGTCAGAATTGCTAAAATTAACACAGGAAATAACAGATGTTGGTGAGGATACAGAGAAAGGGGAAACATCTTGCACTGCTGGTGGGAATGCAAACTGGTGCAGTCACTCTGGAAAAGAGTATGGAGGTTCCTCAAAAAGTTAAAAATAGAACTACCCTACGATTCAGCGATTGCACTACTAGGTATTTACACAAAGGATACAAAAATACTGATTTAAAGGGATACACACACCCTGATGTTTATAGCAGCATTATCAACAATAGCCAAAATATGGAAAGAGCCCAAATGTCCATTGACTGATGAATGGATCAATAAGAGGTGGTCTCTCTCTCTCTCTCTCTCTCTCTCTCTCACACACACACACACACACACACACACACACAATGGAATATTACTCAGCCATCAAAAAGAATGAAATCTTTCCATCCATATTGACATAGATGGAGCTAGAGAGTATTATGTGAAGCAAAATAAGTCAGTCAGAGAAAGACAACTACTGTATTACTTCACTCATGTGTGGAATTTAAGAACAAAACAAATGAACAAAGGGGGGGAAAAGAGAGAGGGAGGCAAACCAAAAAAACACTCTTAACTACAGAGAACAAACTGATGGTTACCAGGGGGGAGATGGGTGAAGGGATGGGTGAAATAGGTGATGGGGATTAAGGAGTACACCGGATGTTCTGTGGAAGTGTTGAGTCACTATATTTTACACCTGAAGGCGAAGGGCAGAGGGAGAGAGAGAGAGTTTTAAGCAGGCTCTATGCTCAGCACAGAGCCTGATGCAGGGCTTGATCTCACAACCCTGAGATCATGACCTGAGCTGAAATCAAGAATCAGCCACTTAACCGACTGAGCCACCCAGGCGCATCTTCACACTGTTACTTTCTATTCCTACAGCTTCTCCCACTGACTCTAATACATATTTGTGTGTCCCTTCTTCCAGTAAGAATCCTGGATACTAGTAATATACACATATTTATTCATCTGCTAAATATTATACTACATGTAAAATAGTTACAAAATTTCTTCAGCCATTCTAACTCAAAACACCACACCAACTAAAAATGAGCTCACAATTTGTTTGAAATTCTTTCCTCAAACCTGTCCAAAACTAAGGTTAGTCAAATACTGTGTACATAAGTTATTTTGAGTAGTTTTTCCTCTTCAGTGTGGTTAGGTTTTTCATCTGAAAGACAGTGGAGTCTGCTTCTGTTTGCTTTCAGTTTTAATTTTTTTTTTTTTTGCTTCTTCCCATCATGACTCATTTAGTATATTTTCTGAGTATGTAAGACCTACACATATTTCCAGAAGTCAAATCTATATAAAAAGGTCTACTCAGAGAAGTGTTACTTCTTCCCTGAATTAATAGTATTGTGCCCTGGTTCGACCAGGTTCAATTAATTTTCTGGTTGTTATAATGTACTATAATTATATAAAGTATTATTATTGGGGGGATGTGAATAATGTATACTTGGAGATTTTCTGCACAAATTTAGCTACTTCTTCTGAGTCAAAGTATTTAAAAAAAAATTCCGTAAAAAAACTCTGGGCTGCATTAGTTTCCCAGGTTGCTATAACAAGTTACCACAAACTTGATGGCTTAAAACAACACAAATGTATCATCTTTTATATGCTATTTTTTAAAATGTATCATAAGTCATTGTCATTAAGTAGTTGTCACTTTGACATGGAGGAAGTCCCTATTACATGCTGTTCTTTTCTAGTACAAGATATTCCTTCCTAGCTTTGTCTAGTTTATGGCACCTTAACTATTCAGAGTTTATCTGGTGAAAGGAAACATTCCCATTTTATCCAGGAGACACTTCTGAAATCTTACTTAAGCTACATTGTAAGTTTTACTGCAAAGATGTTTCATATTTTAGCCAAGTGTTTTTACAGTCAAGAATCATGGTCTTGAACCCCTAAAACAAATAATACATTACATGTTAATTAAAAAAAAAGAATTCAGAATTATATTACACATTAAAATGGTTGTTATAATATGGCATATGTCTCCTACTTAGCAGATGTTTATTGTATAGCAAATAGAATTTCAAGACATTTTATGAAGTTCTCATTGTCAAAACCTTAAATAAAAGTGAAAAGGTTTTGATATCTTTTCTTTGCTACTATTGCATCTACCTATCTCTGACTGTCTACATTTCATGATCAAATGAATGCTTTGCAAAAATATTAGTGTCTGTGTTGTAATTATAATAGGGTGTGAGGATGGGGTAGGGGGAGGCTGTTTCTTAAAATAATCACTTTAGGTTAAGCCAGTACTTAAGAGGGAGGATATCAAGTACTCAGTCATCCCTATTATGATATTGGGCAATATAGTTTTTCTGGAAGCTAAGATCTGAATTTGTTATGAATAAAAATAGTAATAGATACTTTATGGGAAGAATTTCAACCAGCTCCTGATCACTTTTTAATAAAAACTCTTCAAAACATGTTAACCATTAAAAAATGTACAATATTTATTAGCTCGGTTTTTCTTGGTTTATAGAAACATCTACATAAATGTGAAAATAAGTAATTTAGAATTATGATTAAAGTGAGTATTTGCTTAAGAAACCACAAACATATTATCTTAAAGCTCAGTAGGACCGAAGTCCTATTTTGGGGTTTTCCAGCTTGTAGCAACTGCCCACATTCCTCGGCTCATGGCCCCCTTCCATCTTCAAAGCTGACAAAAACCAGTCTAGTGTTTCTCATGTATGTGGTGTCAGAATGCAGCATTCTGACACTCACTCTCCTGTCTCCCTCTCTCATCTTGTAAAGGCCCCTGTGATTTACACTGTGCCTGCCAAAGGAACTGACCCTTGAGTTAGATTTTGAAGAATAAGCAGAAGTTAGTGAGGGAGACAAGAGCAGAAAGGCTTTCAAAGCTGACAGAAAACCATGTGCAAAGAAACAGAGGACCGAGGAGGAAAAGGCACTGAGAAACCTGTAAGTAGTTCTATCAAGGGAATGTTCAAGAAGAATTTGAATACCATGAAAAGGAATCCAGGCTTTCTTTCCTAAAGACTCTGGGGAAGAACTTTTTCCTCTCTGCTCCTATCTGAACCCTGTGCAATCCCCCACAAAAAACGAATCCATTCTGATAATCCGTCAGAAGATAAAACTCATAGTTAGCATCATTTAGTATTAGATAAATAGTAAAGAAGGCAGGCATGTAGTTTTAAGGGACTCTATCCACTTACATCAGTCAGAACAATCAGTTTATGATACCAAGGGGGAAATATTATACTATACTTACTAAGACAGGATTTAAGTTAGGATTTATATTAGAAATGAGTTAGGAACAGGGGCACCTGGGTGGCTCAGGCGTTAAGCGTCTGCCTTTGGCCCCAGGCATGATCCCAGGGTCCTGGAATCGAGCCCCACATCAGGCTCCTCCGCTGGGAGCCTGCTTCTTCCTCTCCCACTCCCCCTGCTTGTGTTCCCTTTCTCGCTAGCTGTCTCTCTCTGTGTCAAATGAATAAATAAAATCTTCAGAAAGAAAGAAAGAAAGAAAGAAAGAAAGAAAGAAAGAAAGAAAGAAAGAAAGAAAGAAAGAAAGAAAAAAGAAAAGAAAAGAAAAGAAAAGAAAAAAGAAAAAAGAAAGAGAGAGAGAAATGAGTTAGGGACAATATTCTAGTGCTCAAAGGAGAAGTTTTCCATTATCCAGAAAATAATACAGCATATACACACAAACAATTGACCCATGCCTAACTGAAGATTACTTAAATTTTGTATTCGTAAATATCACATGCTTTCTTGAGTTTCAGATAATTAACAATTTCAAATATTTTAAGAAATTAATGTTTTTATCCCTAACTAGCAATGTTTCTTGCTGTGTTTATAGCTATGCAGTTATTAGGAAATTCTACTTCTCTGAACTACAAGTCAAAATCAGTTTTCTACATAACCCTGAATTGTTTCTTAGTCTTTGGTAGTCAATGTCCATCTAAAGCTGCACAATAACAGCAGAGAAGACAAACAAACATTCCAGTGATAATTATTACTGATTTCACTACAATGGTCTGCACACATCCTGTTGATTATTCAAATAGTAAAACATTCTGAAAAATTACTTCCTGATCTTAACTTTTTTTTTAGGGGTTAAAGTTCTAGAAATCATAGCATCACACATTAACAAATGTATTTATTTCCTGTTTTGAAAAAACAACACCAAAAACTTTAATCCAGAATTGTCCCCTTCTCTGAATAATAATGGTATGTTGCACGGATACAACACTGTGTCTCAGTGTTCAAATGGGCAAGCTGAGGAGCTGAAGGCCATGGTTTCAAGACAGGATATATGTTAGGAAAGCTTAAACAATTTATTATAGTTCTTTTACATAAATCCACAACAGAGAAAACGATATAATAATGGTCAAGACTTAACCCAAGGTAAGGAAAAGGAGAGTTCTCCTTTATTTGATCAGTATTTGTCAAGTATCTACCATGTTTCTTTATTATAGAAATAAAAAAAAAAACAATATCTCTACCTTCACAAATTAACTAAAGCTTTATATAGGTGTATATAGTTTAGTTTTATAACTATCACTGAGAAGCAATGTTTAATATGTTACAAATTCAGTATATCATTCCAAATATATTAGAAATGGAAACCTTCTAAGTAAAAAATAGTTTAAAAAGGTAACTGAATTGGGCAACCATGTATATTTTAGTGGTTATGAACATAGGCTTATTCCCTTGAGTGTGACATAAATTAAAATACTTTATGGACCTATAAATAGGTAATGTGGTAATCTTTAAATATAAGAAGTCAATTAACAAGTATATATGACCACAAAAAAACTCAAATCTAAAATTGTGTTTATCCCAAGTAACAATCCATAAATGGCCCAACTCAACCAAAACTGTGTAAAAAGGCACAACACATTTCTTTTCTTGCTTAACCCTGTAATTGATCTGAGTCTGGGGCAATTATATCAGATTACTCCAATCCCAAATGGCCCAGATTCCTAGTCTGTGCCTGTTCTGATAGACCAGGTTTTTAAATCTCTTTAATATCTACATTTAAGTAGGAAGCAAAAGGGGTCTTGGGAATAGAATAGGAAACAAAGGGGAAAGATAATATATTAAGTAACTGAAAAGTTAAAGCAAGGATCAAACAAAATGGAATTACCTTGGCAGAAATAACTTTTTAAATTAAAACTTCTTCCTTTATTCTCCTCTTTTCTCAACTGTTAAGCCTTTACCAAGCTGCTGAGATATATAAGAAATTGCTAAACTGGATATAAAGAAAGGGGAGGCAGGCTCATAAGAGCTCACAGTTAGTGGAGATGGCAGCTTGGCAAGTAAATAATTAAACACAACAGAACTGAGACACATACAAATTGCTACAGAGCACAGAAAAGAGGGTAATTATCCTGCCATCATTTGTAAATTGCATACTTCAATAATGTAGTCATATTTTGTAAGAATATTAATCCCTAAGTGCTGACAGCAAAATGAAATTTTGGACAAGAGAATTTTGTGAGAAAAAAGGACAACTCTTCTTCTTCTTCTTCTTCTTCTTCTTTTTTTTTTTTTTTTGAAGATTTTATTTTTTCATTTGAGAGAGAGAGAGAGAGACAGAGGAGAGCACAGGTGGTGAGAGGGGCAAAAAGGAGAGGGAGAAGCAGACTCTCCACTGAGCAGGGAGCCTGAAGCCAGCTAGATCCCAGGACCCTGAGACCATGACCTAAGCCGAAGGCAGACACTAAACCCAGACTGAGACACCCAGGTGCCCCATGAAGGACAACTCTTAATGGCTATCTTGCCTTAAAGCATTTGCATTCATTAAAAGGTAACTCAGTACAAAGATAGAGATAACTATTTCATAATAGCATTTAAGCACCAGGAAAGGAAAAGGGAGAAGATAGCTTTGAACCAAGATTCTTCAGCACTGTCCTCAAACTATATCATGTAGCAACCACATGATTTATTTACGTGTAATTCCAGCAAGGGTAGTATACTAGTCAATAAGCACTCGATTGGTCACTGTCAGTCAGTCTTTGGTATTTTAAAAATGGCTTCCTTTACAAAGCTAGCATAAATACTTAATCTTTAATTTTTAAAAGAAAAGCGATGAATTTCCTGATCACAGTCTGCTTCCTACAATCCTATACCTAAGCTTCATCAAACCTCTTACTATTTTATGAAGACCTTTTATACTCTATACCAGTGCTTATGTTCTTCCTTGCTTGTAATGCCCTTTGTCCTCTTTTCTAGCTAGTAAGGTGTCTCTTGGTATCTCTCTTAGCTCTTGGTATGTCTAGTATTGTATTAACTATATACTGTAATATAATTTTTAAATATGTATGTTTCTCTACTAGGTGAAAAGTATATCTACATAAGGGCTGTGATTTTTTTCATCTTTATATCACTAGTGACTAGCACAGACCTGGCATATGGTATTGGCTTTCTAAACATTTGATCAAAAAAAAAAAAAAAGGCTCCTGCAGGTGGGCATTATAGGAACGGCATTCTTTGTGCTATTTATTACAAAAAAAATTAAATTGGAGCAGCTTTCCCTAGAGATCATTAGGCCTCCAGAGTAGAGTACACATGGTAAGCAGTTCCTTCAGAAAAGTATCCCGGAACAGATTAGTGAGAAGATTTAATTTGTTTCAAATCCCCACAGAAAATAGTTGATATTCAAACTGTCAAAAAATGATTAATCATAGATATAGTTATAGTGAAACATTAAATTTCTCATTTCCTCTTTTTCCACTTAGAGCACAATATGCCATTCATACTAAAGGTCTAAACTCTTGTATGCTCAAATTCTCCAACTATTTAACTACATATATTGAGAAAGAAAATGACTACTTAATTTTTTCCCATTACAATTGAGAATAAGACTAAAACAAGTAAGAATATTATATGAACAAGCTGAAAAAAATGAGTGAAAACAGAAACATGATCCAAGGCACTAGATTTCAAGCACTTACCATAAAAAGACAAAAACCATCCTACAATTGACGCATTAACCATACGATTCATAAATTAACCAATCAACACATTCCTCATAAAGGTGTTAGTATAAAAATATTTTCTACCCCCTAAGCCTTCACTATTTCCTCTGGCATCTTTCCATCTTTCTATTTCAGGAACATAAATTATTTTTTATATTCTTATAAAAGTTAATGTCATTTCAGGCATAATTATACAGTGCTATAGACAGAAGCTTTTCCAGGGAAAGATAAAAGAGAATACCAAAATTTTTCCATTAAAATATTCAAAAATAAAAGTAACTTTCTGAATTGAAAGTTACAGCTACATTCAACATTTTGAGGATGTTTATGTAAAAATTTATGTATAATATGTATACGATAAACTGAAGAAAAAATTCTGGCTATTTTTATCATTTTTAAAAAAGCATCTATATTTAGTATTACAGATAATCAACACAGAAATATTAATCTAATAATAGTTAATGAAAACTAACTAAAGTTAATTTAAGTAAGCAAAAAGAAAGTATGCATATAAAAAAAGTTCATACCAAGACTGTATTATGAGGAAATAAAAATTTTGAGCAGACCAATAATGAGTAAGGGGATTGAAACAGTAATCAAAACTTCCCAACTAGGAAAAGTTGAGGACTAGATGGTTTCACTGGTAAATTTTACCAAACATTTAAAGAAGAATTAATACTAATGCTTCTCATATTTCCAAAAAAACTGAAGAGGAGGGGACACTCCCAAACTAATTTTACAAGGCCAGCATTACCCTAATAACAAAGCCAGATAAGGACACTATATGAAAAGAAAACTATAGGCTAATATCCCTGATGAATAGATGTAAAAATTCTCAATAAAATACCTGCAAACTGAATTCAGCATCACATTAAAAGGATCATACACAATCATCAAGCAGGATTTATATCTGGGATGTAAGGACAGTTCAACATACACCAATCAATCAATGTGATATACCACATTAGCAGAATGAAAGATTTAAAAATCACATGGTCATCTCAATAGAAGCAGAAAAAGCGTTTGACAAAATTCAACATCCTTTCATAATAAAAATTCTCAACGAATTGGGCATAGAAAGAATCTACCTCAACATAGTAAATGCTATATATGGCGAGTCCACAGCTAACATCTTACTCAATGGTAAAAGGGTGAACGTTTTCCTGGTAAGATCAGGAATAAGACAAGGGTGTCCACTCTTACCATTCAATTCAAGATAGTACTAGAAATCCTAGTTAGAGCAATTAGGCAAGAAGAAAAAATAAAAAGCATTCACATAAGGAAGAAGTAAAAATGTCTCTGTAGATGGTATCATCTTACATAGAGAAAATCCTAAAGACTCTACCAAAGAGCTATTACAACTAATAAACTAATTCAGTAAGTTGCAGAATATGAAGTCAACATACAAAAATCAGTTGCATTTCTATATACTAACAAAAAACTATCTGAAAAGGAAACAAAACAATCCCATTTAGAACAGCATCAAAAATAATTAAAAACTTAGGGACAAATGTCTAACAAACACACGAAAAAATGCTCAACATCACTTGGCATCAGGGAAATAAAATCAAAACCACAATGTGATACTACTACCTCACACCAGTCAGAATGGCTAAAATTAGCAACTCAGGAAACCACAGATGTTGGTGAGGATGTAGAAAAAGGGAAACCCTCTTACCTGCTGGTGGGAATGTGAACTGGTGCAGCTACTCTGAAAAACAGTGTGGATGTTCCTCAAAAAAGTTAAAAATACAACTACCCTATGACCCAGCAATTGCACTACTAGGTATTTACTGAAAGGATACAAAAATAGTGAGTCAAATGGCACATGCATCCCAATGTTTATAGCATCAATGTCCACAATAGCCGAAATATGGAAAAGAGCCCAGATGTCCATCAACACATGAATGAATAAAGAAGATGTGGTAATTACATACAATGGAATATTACTCAGCCATCAAAAAGAATGAATTCTTGCCATTTGCAATGACGTGGATAGAACTAGAGGGTATTATGCTAAGCAGAATAAGTCAGTCAGAGAAAGACAAATACCATATGATTTCACTCATGTGGAATTTAAGAAACAAAACAGAAGAACATAGGGGAAGGGAAGGAAAAATAAGATGAAAACAGAGAGGGAGGGAAATCATAAGAGACTCTTAATCACAGGAAACAAACTGAGGGTTACTGTAGGGGAAGTGAGTGGGGGGATGGGGTAACTGGGTGATGGGCATTAAGGAGGGCACCTGATGTAATGAGCCCTGGGTGTTATACGCAACTGATGAATCACTACATTCTACCCCTGAAACTAATAATACACTATATGTTAACTAAACTGAATTTAAATAAGAAATTTTTTAAAAACTTAGGTATAAGTTTAACCAAGGAGATGAAAGATCTGCA
The DNA here is from genome assembly GCF_017311325.1 of Ursus maritimus. NCBI lineage: Eukaryota > Metazoa > Chordata > Mammalia > Carnivora > Ursidae > Ursus > Ursus maritimus. The sequence goes on from NW_024424008.1 coordinate 5,670,126, forward strand.
TTTTAAAACCCACAAGACTTTGATGAAAGAAACTAAAGAAGACACAAGTAAATGGAACGATATCCTGTGTTCATGAATCAGAAGAATTAATAGTTAAAACCATCTGTGGATTCAATACAATCTCTATCAAAATTCTAATGACATTTTTCACAGAAACAGAAAAAAAATCCTAAAATTTATATGAAACCATAAAAGACCCCAAATAACCAAAGGAATTCTAAGAAACAACAAAGCTGGAAACATCACAATTCTTGATTTAAAATTGTATTACAAAGCTAGAGTAATAAAAACAGTATGGTACTGTCATAAAAACAAACACACAAATCAATGTAAAAGAAATGAGATCATAGAAATAAACACATACATATAAGGTCAATGAATATTTGAGCCAGGAATATTTAATGGGGAAAAGATAATCTCTTCAATAAATGGTACTGGGAAAACTGGATACTCATATGCAAAAGACTGAAATTGATCCCCCATTTCACATCACTCATAAAAAATAACTCAAAATGGATTAAATACATGAACATAAGAACCCAAACTATAAAACTACTAGAGGAAAACATAGAGGAAAAGCTCCTTTACATTGGTTTTGGCAATGATTTTTTCAATATGACACCAAAAGAAAAAATAAACAAGTGGGACAACATCAAACTAAAAAGTTTCTGCACAGCTAAAGAAATAAATCAGCAAAATGAAAAGGCAGCCTATAGAATAGGAGAAAATGCAGGCCAACCATCTATCTGATAAGGGAATAATATCTAAAATATATAAGGAACACATATAACTTGGTAGCAAAACAAACAAACAAACAAACAAAAAACCACCTATCTGATTAAAAACTGGGCAAAGGACTTGAATGGACATTTTTCCAAAGACATATGAATGCCATGAAAAGATGCTTAGCATCACTAATCATCAGGGAAATGCAAATCAAAACCACAGTGAGTTACCATCCTACGTTTGTTAGAATGATTACCAAAGAGACAAGAGGTAACAAGTGTTGTCAAGGCGGTGGAGAAGAGACATCCTGTGAGCAGGGTGCAGCCATTCTGGAAAACAGTATGGAGGTACCCGAGGAAATTAAAAATAGAACTACCATATGATCTAGCAATCCCACTTCTGATTATATATCCAAAAGAAATGAAATCCTTATCTCAAAGAGATATCTACATACCCATGTTCATTACGGCATTATTCATAACAGCCAAGACATGGAAACAACTTAAGTGTCCATCAATGGATAAATGAATAAAAAAAATATATGTAATACAACAGAATGTCATTTAGCCATAAAAAGGAAGGAAATCCTTTTTTTGTGACAACACAGATAGACCTTAAAGGCATTATGTTAAGTGAGACAAGTCAGGTGGAGAAAGACAAATACTCTGTGTTCTCACTTATATGTGGAATAAAAACAAAACAAAACAAAAGCTGAATTCAGAGAGAAATAGAGAATAGAATGGTGGTTACCAGAGACGCAGGGGTGTGAGGAATGGAAGACGCTGGTCAAAGGGTACAAATTCTAGGTATAAGATTAATAAATTCTGGGGATCTAATGTACAGCACAGTGATTATAATTGACAATACTGTATTATATACTTGAAAGTTGTTAAGAGAATAGATCTTAAATATTATCGGCATACACATAAAAATGATGATTATGTGAGGGGACAGAGGTGTTGACTAACCTTACTGCAGTAAACATTTCACAATATATACTTGCATCAAGTTGTAAACCTTAAACGTACAGAGCTATGTGTCAATAATACCTCAATAAAGCTGGGGGAAAAAAGTATAAGTACAGATGATACAAGACTATTGTTTAACTATGGAAATAGAATGATAATAGCTGAGGGTCCAAAATCATTTTAGTCTGTGACTTTAAAAATGTGTAATAAGGGGCATTTGGGTGTCTCAGTTGATTAAACGTCTGCCTTTGGCTCAAGTCCTGGGATCAAGACCCGCATCAGGCTCCCTGCTTAGCAAGGTTGTGATGCTTAGCAGGGAGCCTGTTTCTCCCTCTCCTGCTCCCCCTGCTTGTCTTTCTCTCTCTGTGTCAAATAAAATAAATAAAATCTTTAAAATAAAAAAAAAGTCTAATAAATAATATACTGTAAAAACTGGGGAATAAGTATTCTAAAACTAGGACATTTGCTGTTAAAATCCAATTTATAGGTAACCAGATATGGCAAAACATATCATGAGAATGTCACAAAATTATCTGGGTTAAGGAGGGACATCTGAGTTAAACAGATATAGATCAGACGAAAAAAAATGAGATGGGCTATAAAAACCAGTCTTGTGAATACAATCTTACTAACATTAAAAAAAAAAAACAAAAACAAAAAACTCCTACAGTTTCCCACACTTAAAACACAAATCTTCAGGTAAACAAAAATAGTTCACATAGGCTACAAGGAACAAATAAATAAGATGGCAAGTGAGAGATGAAGGTGATTGACAGGAAATTATGGGGTGATGGTAGAAGTCCACGTACTTATTCCAGGCAAACACAGAGACATCTCAAACTATGAAAAACAAATTCATTATCCTAACAATCCTTGGAGAGAAGAACCAGGGAAATGCTATCATTACATTTAGACCTTCCACAGGAAAACTGGTCAAGGCTACAAAAGAATCTTACTCTTATCTGCTTCCTGTCCGTGCTTTATAAAATCCACCACCACCATCTCACCCCAACCCAGGTAGTGAACTCTGATAATGGTCTAATACTGGCCTTCAACAACAGTCCAACCAAAATGACTGGTGATAAGAACAAGCTTTAGTCAGAATTATCAGTACCACATGTTCTGGAAACTACGACCCTGCACACGGCGCTATTTTAGAGGCACCCTTCTTTCTCCTTCCCTTTCTTATCTTTTCCTTATTTTTTCCCTGAAAACTTAAATTTTGAATATGTAAGCAAAAGATAACTCAGCTCAAACATACTAGAGAGTAAAATAATGAAATCTGATCTTCAAATGACTAATAATCTTACATCTGGGATACTTCGTCCATACATAGAACATCTAATGAAATAATGATTGCCATTTTCTTCATGGATAAAAGATTCACTCATTTATTCAAGAAATATTAATGTCTTCTGAGACCAAGGTACTATACCAAATACAGAGGACACACAAATAGTAAGAAGGAGTTTTCCCTTATTAATAAATAATAGGAAATAAATAGGGAAAAAGCATGCAGGAGAATTTCCATACCATCCCTGAAGACATCTGGGAACCAACACATCAGCCCTGTACCGCTTACTTCTAAGACTTTCTATTATCTGAGGATAAAATCTCTAATTTCTTCAAGCACTGTACTTTTTTAAAAAATAAAAGGTATACATATAAAAGTTAAAATAGTTTTATAAGTTTAAGATTTTATTTATTTATTTGAGAGAGAGAAGAAGAAGAAAGAAAGACACAGTCAGGGAGGAGAAGCAGAGGGAGAGGGAAAAGCAGACCCTGTGCTGAGTGCAGAGCCCACGGCGGGGTTCAGTCCCAAGACCCTTGAGATCAGGAGCTTAGCTGGAATCAAGAGTCAGGTGCTTAACCAACTGAGCCACCCAGGCGCCCCTAGCTTTTATAAGTTTTTTAAAAAATATTTTTATTGAAAGATTAAACACAAAGATAGAAAACCATACAAATAAAATGGATGGTTTAATGAATTACCTTACAAACACTACTTTGCCAGCAAAGTCAAAGAGAACTTTGCCAGCAACCCTAAAGGCCCCTTCCATGTGCCCCCAATCAGAACTCCCTCTCTACTGCCATAATCTCGACTTTATTTTATTAACCATTTTCCTGATTTTTTTCTATAGTTTTATCACCCAAATGTGCATTCCTAGACACTATAGTTCAATCTCATTCTATTAAAAAGGGGATTTTTAAAACGATTTTATTTACTTGAGAAAGAGAATGCGAGAGATCACAGAAGGAGAGGAAGAGGGAGAAGCAGACTCACTGCTGAGCAGAGAGCCTGATGCGGGGCTTGAACCCAGGAACCTGAGATCACAACTTGAGCCGAAGGCAGACGTCCAACTGACTGAGCCACCCAGGAGCCCCCAAAATGGGATGTTTTCAATCTCTTTTAACCTAGAGGTTACTCCTCCATTCCTTTCCTTTCCTTATAATTTATTTGCTTAAGAACCTGAGACATTTGACCAACAGAGTTTCTGCAAACATAGTTTTTTTTTTTTAAGTTTTTAATTTTAATTCCAGTATAGTTAACATAATGCTATATTAGTTTCAGGGGTATAATACAGTGATTCCACAATTCAGTATATTACTCAGTGCTCACTGTGACAAGTGTACCCTTAGTCCCCGTCACCACCTCCCCTCTAGTAAACATCACTTTGTTCTCCATAGTTAAGAGTCTGCTCCACGGTTTCTCTTTTTTCCTTTGCTTATCTGTTTCTTAAATTCCACATATAAGTGAAATCATATGGTATTTGTCTTTCTCTGTTTATTTCGCTTAGCATTACACTCTCTAGCCCCATCCATGTTGCTGCAAATGGCAAGATTTCATTCTTTTTTACGGCAGAATAATATTTCATCGTATATATAGACCGCACTTTCTAAGAACCTAGATTTGGACAACTGCAGTCTTGTGCAGTTCACTATGTTCCCCACCTTCTGTATTTTCTGCAACAGGATTTAATCCTCTGACAAAACTATAGGTAGTGTTTGACAAGGCGAGATGTGTTGGATAATACTTGTTGATGCTCAGATCTTCATTTACTAAAGACTGTAAAATGATGATGTTCTAGTACTATAACTTTTTTTCATTTATTGATAGAATACTTTTAAAAAGAGACGATGCCCCTAATCTACTATTAGGTTACCCTGTACTACACTTTATAGAGACAAGACAGAATAAATGCTGCATTTGTTTCCTTTACTGGTAAGTCTTCAAGATAACAAATCATTTCCCTGTCATATTCTAAGGTAATGATTTTTCATTTAATATTATTATGAATTCATAGATTTAAAAATATCTGCTGGGGGCAGCTGGGTGGCTCAGTCAATTAGGCGTTGACTCTTGGTTTCGGCTCAGGTCAAGCTCTCAGGGTCTTCCGACTGAGCCCCGTGTTGGGCTCTGCACTCAGCGGGGAGTCTGCTTCAGGCTCTCTTCCTCTCCCTCTGCCCCTCCCAACATACACGGGCTCTTTCTCTCTCTCTCTCTCTCAAATAAATAAACAAATCTTTAAAAAAAATTTTAATTAAAAAAATTTTAAAAGATAAAAATATTTGCTGGGTTTCAACCAATTGCAATTTTCACCATTTATGAAGTTCATATTATACCATTCTAGATCCATCACAAGTCTCTTCAAGGTGGGTCCTGAATTCCTTTGACAAGGCCCTAATAATTTTTTCTTTATTGAGCTATAATTCATATACCATAAAACTCACCCTTATATAGTGTACACTTCAGTGGTGTTTAGCACAGCCACAGGTTGTAAAACCATCACCAGTCTCTAACTCTAAAACAATTCCATGACCTGAAGAGAAACCCCATTCTCACTATCAGTCACTCCATTGTCCCCTCCCCACCAGCTCCTGGCAACCACTAATCTCCTTCCTGTCTCAATGGATTTGCCTATTGTAGACTCTTCGTATAAATGGAATCATAAAATATATGGCCTTTTGAGTCTTGCTTCTTTCACTTTCACATAATGTTTTCATTTGTCCATTTGTAGCATGTATCAACAATTTGTTCCTTTTTATGGCTGAATATTATTTCATTATGTGGTTATACCACGATTTGTTTATCCATTTATGAGTTGATAGACATTTGGGTTGTTTCTATTTTTTGGCTATTATGAATAATGCTGCTATGAACATTCATGTTTAAGTTTTTATATGAATATATGTTTTCAATTCACTTGCAGAATTTGATATATTTTAACATATATATATATATATATATATACTGTAAATCATCACCACAATCAAGACAATGAACACAAACATCCCAAAGTTTCCTCACATCTCTTTGTAATCCCTCTCTTCCCATCCTCAAGGCAACCAGTGACCTGTTTCTATTACTACAGATTAGACTGCATCTTCTTGAACTTTACAGAAACCAAATCATACAGTATGTACTCTTTTTTTATATGGCTTTTTAAATTCAGCATAATTATTTTCAGATTAATCCATGCTGTAGTATTTATCAATAATTCATTACTTTGTATTGCTTAGTAGCATTCCACTGTATGGATATATCAGACATTATTTATCCATTACCATCACCATTATTCACTGCCACTGATGGACAATGATCTTGTTCCCAGTTCTTTACTATTATAAAAATGTGGATATGAACATTCATGTACAAGTATTTTACGGACAATGCTATCATTTTCTTTAGGTAAATGGAGTGCAAGCCTTAGGAATGGAATGACTGGATGATTCAGTTTATTTAACTTTTTTAGAAACTTAAACTGTGCTCCAATTCACATTCTCATCAGCAGTGAATTAAATATACAATTCCTCTACAACCTTGCCAATATTCAGGCAGCTCTCTGAAAAGCTGGAATGCTGTTTTTCCTCTCCCTCCCTCCCAAGGGGTATGCCTCAAGTTGTGCACCTCCTCCCAACTGTGACAAGCAGTGATGGTACAGCAAGTTACCCGTCACTCTTCCTTGTTCTCAGTGGCATCCAAACCAGGCTGATCCTGTCAGTGCTCCGAATGAGGTGAGACAGTCTCACCCTCAGGCAGCCCTCCATAAAGCTGGAAAATTGCATGCATATTCCGTTTTTCTCCTTCCCCCTCCCCCAAGGAGAAGCTGCAAGCTGGGGTATGTCTCCCAGCACTGAGCTCTGCTGGCTTAGGGCAGAGGCTGACAGGGTAAAGTGAAATTGCTCCTTACCCATTTTAACGTGTCTGTTCTCAGCTTTGTGATCATCTGGGATATTGCAAATTCTTACCTAGATTCTGGAATTCTCATAAAGGTATTTTGGTTAGTATATCATCGTTAAAGCAAAGTTTCTGTGGAAGAAAAAGGACTGGGACTTCTTATGCTGCCATCTTGCTGATGTCACTCCCCAAATTCTCACTCTTGACTGTTTATCTCCTTCACTATTCTAAGCACAATTACTTAAATATGTGAATTTGGTAACTATTTTCTGGTACCCCTGTGGGTTTTTATATTTTCTATGGTTTTCTTCTATATTTCTTTCATATAGGATTAGTCCTCATATTTCTGGATATATATATATACAGACATACTGAAGACCCAGAATGCAGTTGTCCTGTTCCAGAGAGGAATTTACTTTTACTTGTACTCTATGGCTAGAGATAGTAGCATCAAGGATCACAATAATCCATTTCAGGGAACTGAAATGATTTCAAGTTCCACTTCAGTTCCTCAAGGGACCCTGTGTGGACCTTGTCTACTTGTGATTACTCATTCCTAGGTTGTGGTCCTTTGTAGTCCCAGCTCAAAGCATGAGAGCTTTATAAAGAAATCTCCCTTGGTAAAACCTGAACTCGGTTTTCCCATTCCCTATGGGATATCAATATTGCTTTTCAGTTACTTCTTCCAAAATCAACAGATGCTCTGGGAAAAACTAGTCCCAAACGTCTGGCTCACTTCTCTAGGTTTCCTTTAGCATCTTTACTGCCTCTGATGCTTTCAAGTAGGTGATGTCTATATTTACACAGTTTTCCTAGTAGTCATTGGTAACTTGAAGAGAGGTCCAGGTTTTATAAATATATACTTTATCTACGTAGTTTTTCTCAGTGGGAATGCTACCGGTGTTTCTGAGGTAAAAACTCTTCTGATAGGGGCGCCTGGGTGGCACAGCGGTTAAGCGTCTGCCTTCAGCTCAGGGCGTGATCCCGGCGTTATGGGATCGAGCCCCACATCAGGCTCCTCTGCTGGGAGCCTGCTTCTTCCTCTCCCACTCCCCCTGCTTGTGTTCCCTCTCAAGCTGGCTGTCTCTATCCTGTCAAATAAATAAATAATAAAATCTTTAAAAAAAAAAAAAAAAAAAAAAAAAAAAAA